>NC_041342.1:16588213-16888213 GCF_004354835.1 Perca flavescens
GCGCGCACGTGTGGACATGCACAACACAAATGTGGGCATGAAGGTAAGAGTGAGAAGATGGTGATGGTTTATTTACCGGGCACTGCACTAAGTTTACACATTAAAGTGGGGAGTACTACTCAGCCCATGAAAACAGTTAAATAATGTCTTCTGTGGCTCTGGAGGGATCTTACTAAAACTGTGAATATTATTTAGCTTACATGTCTTTTACTTAAAGCTGCTCTAATAGATATTTTTATATCATCAATGAATCAAACTTTTATGTGTAATCTGAAAGGCGTCACTCATAATCGCAAAACCAGGGACACAAAGTTAAAATATCTCCGGCCTCAGCTGCATCGATTTTGACCGCTCTTGCTTTAATAATTAGTCGTCTTCAATCTCTTGGGAATCCCAAAACTTTATGGACGTCCAATACTAAATTGTTGGAATGACCCTTTATGGTCTCTATTTTTCGCCATTCACTGCTTCATTGATTATCATATATTTGTCTGTGACTTTGACAGCAACAGCATTTTATTAGCTAATAATTTGTCTAGGACTCAGTGATGTTACATTTTAGGGAGTAACATTCAAAGGAAAGAAAAAAGTAAATTACAAAATCATTTTATAAACAGTATCTTCACACCACTCTATGCAACTGTCATCTTAATTTGCCTTTTATTAAAGTAATAATTTCAACCATTTGAAAGCAAAATTGATATAATACACACACGAAGCCAACCAGGACACACTCATCAAGAAAACGGTTTGAATGGGGTCAGGGTTCATTTGGAGTCACAGACAGTATTTAAACAGAAATATTGGCTGCTCACATGAATCAGTTAAATGGTGGGAAAACTGTGATAATATAATACAGGTTGGGTTCTGTGCAATTATGTAGACAAACAGCAACATGAAGTGCCAAGTCATTGTGCGTCTTATCCCGGATATACTGTACTACCATATCTTTGGTTTTGCTTTTGTAATGCTGGAGTTTAAATATTACAGAGCTGGTAAATGAGTGCTGTCCCAGACAAAACACACTATTCAAGTATACGGTTGGAATGACCAAAGAGGAATTTAATACAACCGCAGATAGAGTTTCATGAATCTCCAGGAAACCTGAAGAAAAGAACCTGATTAAAGTAATTGCCACTGTAAATTTGGTGAAATCTAAAAGTGCTCATTAGTCAATATTTGGTTTTCTCTCCAAGATTAGATAGGCAGCGACTCACATTTGTGCTCTGGCACAATTCAGCAATTGTTTGTGGTGAGCAAATGTGGGGTTTTCATCTTGGAAGTGTTTTTAATAGTAAAATAAAATAGAGGGAATGGTCTTAATCTGTCAAGCCAAAGCAAACTTAAGGTTTGGAATATGTTGCTTTTACTCTGCTTTTCTCATATTGTAGCCATTTTCATTTTGGTTTCAACATGAATTATAGTAGAGGCACACTTCCCAAATGTTAGCAGACACAAACCTCTCCCAAAAGACCAATGCAGGCTCTTCCTTTTCAGCTTGGCTCTCCAAAATCCAATCTCTCAGGAGATTTAATTTGTGATAAAAGATTTACAACATTGTTTTTGCTATTTTTTTTGTGATCTGCACATGTAGTGAGGTATACCGCAGTCTTTCGAGATGAATTCCCACACAGGACAGAGCTGGAATGTGCTAGCCTCGGCATCCCCCCGACATTTAAAAGCTGACCTATCAAATTTTCTTGACCTGCTGGTGTGATGAATATGCACTTCCTGTTCCCCGATCTCTTTCACAGTCTGAGAAAAGAACTGTAGATGCAATCCAAACTAAGACAATGTGTTATTGTCATTGATTTTCGCACATGCACTGCTTTTACTTTGTGGTTGATGCTGCAGTGAACTTTGGCTGACCGCGGAGAGGTCAAGTAGCGTTAAAATAACGTGTTTGTGGTTACTTTTGCTGACGATCTCCATGTTTCAATTGCAATTATGAATGATTTTATGTAGAGAGAACTTTCTTTACTTTTCTTTCTCCTTCCAACTGTTTGCATGACTTATTCTCTGGGTAGTGACATAAATACCACACTAGAAGATTGAGTCGATCAACTCTGGGTTTAGAAAACAGATTTACAGTTAAAGAATAGTGCCCAGCATCTACATACACCTTCCCTTTGGTTGTCTGAATGGATTGTCTATTGGAGAGTGCTTCTCTAAGCATTATCCCTCCCTTACTTATCATGATAACAGTCATGATAAGTAAATAACAGTTTGATCAAAATGTAATCTGTGGTTATTAAAACAAAATTAATCTTTCCACCAGCTAATATTCTTTTGCTCTTTAATACGAAGGCTTGGCAAAGTGTAATTTTGGTCTCCTTCTGAATTATGTTAATGATAGTTCACATGCAATATGTGAAGCCTCTGTTTTCCCCTTTTTATTATATCAGAGAGAGCAGTGAATGTAATACTTTTCCACAGTGTCTTACATTCCTCCCAAACCACTGCACTCCACCCTCATCGTCTAATTGTGTGCATATTTGGGTAATCTTGGCTCTTTGAAATACTGCTTACTAAACACAGGCTCATTAAATCGCATAGCTTTCATCACATCCCTTTAATGTTTCGTGGCAGTTAACAGTATTTCATTGTCTCTGCCCCAGGTAATCAAGGCCGGAGTGGAGACCACTTGCAAATGCCACGGCGTCTCGGGCTCCTGCACCGTCCAGACCTGCTGGAGGCAGCTCCTGCCCTTCCACGAGATCGGCAAGCAGCTGAAGCAGCGCTATGAGACCTCCATTAAGGTTGGCAGCTCAACCAACGAGGCCACAGGGGAGGGAGAGATCTCCACAGGCCGGAGCCAGCAGCAGCAGCAGCAGCAGCAGCAGCTACAACAACAGCAACAACAACAGCAGCAACAGCAACAGCAGCAGCAGCAGCAGCAGCCCGTGCCTGGCCTGAACGATCAGATCCCTCGCACTATGGACTTGCTGCACATTGAGGACTCGCCCAGTTTCTGTAGACCCAGCAAGTACTCGTCGGGCACGGCAGCCCGTAAGTGCTATAAGGACAAGAACTGCGACGCAATCTGCTGCGGGCGAGGCCATAACACTCAAAGTAGGGAGGTGACCCGGCCCTGCCAGTGCCAGGTGCGCTGGTGCTGCTACGTCGAATGCAAGCAGTGCACACAGAGGGAGGAGGTCTATACCTGCAAAGGGTAAACCCTGTCAGCCCCTACAATCAGTGGAGCAGGAAAGATGGTTGTGTTGAAGAGGAGTGGTTGTTTTGTTTTTAAACAAGATTTTGCTTCCACTGTCGGAACAGTGTTCTGCACACAAAAGAGGAGCGAGCTGATGGAGGAGCAATAAGCACTTTGAGGGATTTCTGTGGGTTGTGTTTCAGAGATCCTGTGCCCCCCGTGTCTGGGGTTTGCAGATAAAAAAAAAAAAAAACTTCTCAGACAACTGGGTCAACATCTCAAGCCTTTTTTTATTTTTTAAATCATGGCTTTGCCTTGAAGAGAGAAGCTTTTATTTTTATTTTTTAAAATCCAATTGCATCTTTTCACAAGAAAACTGAGATTAGTGTCCAGCTAATGAGGATCCAACTCGAGGACAGTAACACCAACAGACTGGTTTCGGGGGTCTTACCCAAAGAAGAATGGTGTGTGTGTTTGTTTGTCAATCTTTACATGTGTGTTTGTACGTAAGCATGTGATAGATGGTGTGGGGGGAGGGGGGTTTGAATGACGACTTTTATGGCGATTAAAAACCATATTCAGAGACTGTTAAAAAAAAAAAAAGACAGGGTGTAAGATTTACTCTACACGCACATATTACACTCACACACATTGTGTGTTTGCATATGCATGTACATAAATTCAGTTATATTGTAATGATATTATACAAGCCACTTATCTAACTATGTTAAAACAAACCACTAACCACACAAATGTTTTGTTGTTTGTGTGCTCTCGCTCATTTTTCTTCTTGATTCATGTTGACAAGGCCCTTTGGAAAGCAGAACACTTGTGTCCGTTGTCTTGCTGTGGATAATTTATAAATCCTTTGGGACTACTCCTTCAGAGGGAAAAAATCTTATTTTTTTTCCCCCTTTTTTTTTTTATATAATATGAAGTTGTTAGTAAATGCATTAACAGAAAATAACTAAACCAGTCAGTTTAGGCTATTCTCGGCCTTGAGCGAACCAGTGTTCAGGGAATAACTTAAACCACTATAACTATTTGGAAAGAAATAGTGCAAATACAAATGATAACCAAGATGGAAATGACAGTGGCATTGTTATTACAGCCAAGAACATTGCAACAGGTGATCACGTGACCAGCAAACGGTCCACGTGCGACTCACATTAGAAATTGTGGAGCTCTGCGGAGCTTAAATCTATTTTATTTTTGTTTGTTTAACTTTTAATACTTTGAAGTTGTAAAGAAAACTGTGGAGAACTGGAGGAATGTAGCCCCCTACCATTTCACATCCTGCTTTCCTCTTCAGCTGCCACGATTTGATTGAGCCATATTCAACACATGTAGACATGCAGCATGTATATACAGTGGGAGCTGCATCGTTCAGTCCAAACAGTATGGAGGCAACTGAGACGGAAATCTAACTTGACGGGTCTGCAGAGTTGCTCAAGTGAAATTGAATGCGTAATATAAATATATTTTATAAGACTAATATTAGTTTAATGTTCAGCAAATTGATGTTTAAATGCAAACGTTGGGGTTTTGCAAATCAGCTCTCTTCATTCAAAAGTCAGTGAAGTTGTTATAATACACAAGTTAATTTGCTTTTTTACATTGTTGCTTGGCACAAACACAATGCAGCATACTGAACCCTGCCATGCAACTACAGTGACAGTTTAAAGGAGATGTTTTGGAATATACTCGTATTCACTTTGTTGCCGAGAGTTAGATGATTGATACCACTCTCATGTTTAAAGCTACAACTAGCCAGTTAGCTTAGTTAAGCATAAAGACTAGAAACATGAAAAATAACATGCTAATCAGTGTAATCAGTTAGAGATGCTTGTAGGCAGATTTTGTTATCTGTCAGTGTGCACATAGCCAGGCTAGCGGTTTCCCCCTGTTTCCAGGCTTTATGGTGACGTGTATTGTCATCCTATTTTATCGGCATATTCTATATGACTTAATGGTAAGCTAAGTTAACTGGCCAGTGGTTGTAGTTTCATATTTACCAGACAGATATGAGAGTGGCATTGATCTTCTCATCTAATGCCTCTGAACACAAAAACAATGCAGACAATAATACTTTATTGTATTCTCAGCACCCAGGTTCTGGGAACATTATGTTATAAACTATAAGATATGCCTTGTTTTAGATTGGTGTGAATTAACTACTGAGTGAGGGACCCAGCTTTGTATTATAGCGCCATTCACGCACTGAAGCCCAAAAGCCCTTTAAAGTATTTTAAGATCTGTATTTATGGATACAGTGCAGTGCAGATTTTTTTCAATTTTTTTTATTGTAAATAGCAAAGGTTTCTTCTCCTGTGGTATAGAGACAAAAGTGAGGCACATGTTCAACTCTCACAAACAACTGAAACAGAAATTGGTAGCAATGACTAACTTAAGACATCTGTGGAAACAGCACACAGCTGCTGTAACAAGATGGTTACAGATCGTAATCAGCGATGCAGCAACATGCCATCCTTAAAAGTGGCTTTTACTTTTAACAGATGATTAGCACAATATTTGAAATTAAAGGACCGTCCTTGACAGCAGTTTCATGCTTTAGGAAGAGAACTTTGCATGAGTTATTTGTCCTGAGGAGATGAATTCCAAGCATTTTGATATAAGAAGGCATGCCAAATAAAGACTGGTCAAAACATATACATAGAACTTTGCACGCTACATGGAAACCATAATAGCTATGCTGAGACCTGAAGCATAAATGCCTGCTTCCCACAGCTTTCGGAGTGTGCGTTCCACACACACACACACACACACACACACACACACACACACACACACACTCCTCGGCCCAAACACACTGATGTTCTCTACTATTGAGTGGATTTAAAACAGGCATGACAGGAATACCAAATGCACACCGAGTGCATTTTTGTTTGTTTATAGATTGTACATAGGCCTAAACATTTCTCCCAAGAAAGAGAAGCATGATGCAGCAGCCAGTTGGTTTTTAGATGTCACAGTCGTCCATATTCTCAAATCCAAAACTCTGCACTGTTTAGTCGTCAGTGGATCATGTACAAAATTCTGTTTTGTAGAAAAAAAAAGATAAATTATTTTTAAATATATTATGAGCATGTGTTTAGTGTAAATAACGTCAAAGTCTAAATTGATTTTATATCCTGTATTTTTTACTTTGTTTTTCTTTTGGGTGTTTGTTCCTTTTTGGGGTGAAGGCTTCGAGAAGCAGTGTATACTTTGACATATTTCATTTCATATCTCACTGTTCGCTGTCATCTAAGCACTAACAAATCCTAACAAATTTAGAATCAAATCACCTTTAGCTGTCTTTTATACATGTGCAGGATCATGACACATTTTTGAGAGTATTCAAACAAAATCACAGTCATCAACAATATTTTTTTATAGGATTTGTATAATCGACTATTTTTGTGAAAAGACTTTGTAATGTTGGTTATCACCATACGATGTGGTATAAACTCATGATTGTGGACTAGTGTATACTCCAATGTGGATCACTTTACATGTACATGTACTTTTTGTTAGGATTTGTGCTGTGCTTGTAAAACAAAGATAAAACACATCAACCATGTATTGCCCTTTGTGATGATGCTACACCAACAAAGCTTTGTCCATGTTCACTTATTCATGTCTTATGGGATCCCTAAATTATTTTCCTCTACCTCATGTGTATAGCTTGTAGGTATAAACAGATCACAAATGACTGGTAAGAATGTATTTAAGTTATTTAACATCTTTGTATAACAAAGGAGAAAAAAATCTGAAATAATAAATGAATTTTTAAATTATTTCACGTGTGGTGTCATTCTTTAGTGGTGCTTTGAGCATTTACTTTAATCAGTTGATTACTATAAAGTAATTAATGATGAAATGATAATCTTGAAATAATAGTCTTAGTGATTTTATGGTTTGGAACGACATTCTGACATGTACTGTAGGGCTTAACCAAGTTGATTAATCAATTAGGTAATTGACAAAACTGCATTTTTTTTCTCCAAAAATGAACAGTATAATTGCAACAACTCACAGACTTTAATAAATACATTTACTATATTTACAGTATCACACTGGAGGATCATCAATGTCAGCTCAAGGTTAACTTACACAGGCACAAAACCTCCAAAAAAACATGGTCACTTAGGGATTTTCCCCTTTGCTAGAGCAGCAAGTAGGATGTGACGTGACCAGAAAGACTCCTGTTCAAATCCCTGGACTAGCTGGGAAAACGTCTGCGGCTCACGTTTTGATAGAAGGATAGTGACTGCAGAAAAAAAAAAAAAGCCTTCCTTCTATGTAATCAGACGTCATTGTTGAGGTTAGGTGTTTATGGGAATCTGATACAGACATTGTTGGATTTTCACAGTTTCATGCAGGATCACCCTCACTTTGCTATGACATTTTATATTGATTAAGTGTAAACTGATTATCATGGCCTCTGTCATATTACACTGCACGGTACCATGGCAGTGATGTTTTTTTTACTTCAATGTCAAACAAAGTTACTATAAAACTCGTTAGTGCAAGATGTAAACATTTCTGTTTTGGGTTTACAGCGTTCGGACGTACGTAGGTGCCGGAGAATTACCCTGTCATCCTGATATTATTTTAACAGGCTCTATTCCCTTAACAGATGAGTGGAGATTTCAGGGAGTTTTCTCTCTCAACAATCTTGCAAATATCTTGTGGCCTCATCATACAGTACAAGCCCTAAAGCTTGACTAATCCAAGAGAAAATGGGCTTTGTGATCCCAGGCTGTGAATAGAAACACACGTCCGGTTGCGAAAACAACACAATTATGAAGTGTATCTGTTCTAATACCTAAAACATCAGTGGAAAAGCCCTCAATATCCCTGACACGTGTACCTAAATTAGCAATGCAGGAGTAGCACCCTCTTGGTATTAGCTATTCCTCCCCTGGGTCCTAGCTGCTTTGCTCTGAGAAACTGAGAGGCTTTAATGTATCCCGCTTGCTGGACTCCTCCTAACTTCCTGACCTGTACCAGGCTCTAATATGAGCTGTAACTTTGCGGTGCGATGTAATCCGACAACGTTTTGACAGCTGTTACCATGAAGGAAGTGGGTGCAACTAAAGCACATACTGAAAAAAAAGGTAGAAAAAAAACATATCAAGCAATGCCCCCCCTCAGCTCCTCCTGCCTACCTCCCATTCCCACTCTCATCCTCCTGGTCTGCTTGGACATGCACAGAGCTGTCAAACAGAGAGAGTGGATAGTGAGATAATTCTTGAACTGCTGAAAGTGGCAGAGGATTTGTTATTTGTTATGTTGGCTAATATAAGCCACCAGATAAGCTACTGAAATAGATCAAGATGGCGGCGCATCCAGACGCACCAGCTCTGTGCTGTCTAAACTTTACTACTGTCTTCCTTTTTTGCTATTTTACTGTCATTTATTGCTACTGATTACCTATTTGTGGTTTGCCTTATTTTTTTTTTTATTTTATCTTTAGGTCATTTAATAATTTGTAAAGCCTTGATATGGAGGTTGCAATTTTAATCTCATTTTACTTGTACTACAATGACAATAAATATATTCTATTCTATTCATACCAGACCAAGTAAGGCTGCAGCAGCAACACCTCTGAATATACCGACAGAAGCGAGGGTGCGTTGTATTGGTTGTGAATTCAAATTTTTAATGAAGAAGAATGTGTAATTTGTTCCTTCAAAAGTTACATAGGTCTCACTTTAATTCAGTGTTGAATACTTGAAAAAAACAATGACAGTTCAACAAAAATGTAAAACTTGGTAATTAATGAGAATCTGAGCATTAGCTCCTCAAAGACAAACTTACTCGGTGAAACATATGTGCCGAGCACTATGAAAACACCTTAGCTCATGCCGCAGGTCTGTGGAACTCACAGATTTATGATTCTTTTTTTTTTGTGCTTTGGGAAAAAGCGAGTTCCTCTCTGGAAAGTGTGATAGGGGTCTGAAGGGTATGTGCCTTCCTCGCCTCCTTCCTGCGCCCTGCCCAATAGCCTACCCTGTTTATAACTGTTTTTGATTGTTGTTAAGTACCTGTCAAAGCTCCCGCTTGTCCCTTACGCCTGGAAAAACATGTGAGCTCAGCATCTCTCAAAACAGGAGTGAATTAAGAAAATGCATTGCATTGAGGAAAAACACTTAGCGTACTCTACGTATCTGGTAGTGAGAATCTGCTGTTCAAACAAGGATGACTTTGTTTGAATCAGCATGCAGACTGTCAATCAAGTTGAGTGAAAAGCTTTATGGTGCTGTTAGTGACACAGATACATATTTCATTTAAATACTCCTTGGGTAACAGCAATATTAACAAAATAATCACTTCAGTTAAGATTACAGGACAGGCTGCTCAAATGATTAAACACCAGGAAGAGCATTCAAGTGTAATATATCTTAAATATGTCTTCTGATACATGAAAACTATCAGTGTTTTTTTTCCTACTCTAAGTGAACTGCTCCATACTGGAGACATACCATGTCCGAGGCCTCCTCATCAGATGCAATGGATAATGATGATAACTGGCTCAGGAGCTTTTCAACACTTGCTCACAATCATAAAAATGTCAACTTCACATGACAAAGCTCATTTCTCAAATAGCCCTCCTTCTGTTATAATACACTGCACTCCTAACCATTTGTCCAAATGAAGAATTCAATACAGCCCATAAATTGTAAAATCTCTTAGGTGGACCTGAGTTGACATTCTCCTTCTGGAAAAATATAATAATAACCAAACAAATGATTCTATAAATAATAATGGAGCATGTGTTTCTTTCATTGGCAAACACGCTTGGGCAGGGGGGAAAGCCCCAGAGACCCCATAGTGGGGTTTCTAGAGGGATGGGATAAACATAGATCTGTGTAGACGCCTGGGTTTTTTGGCACGCCTGCTGCACTTGCAATTGCACCAGGAGAGTTGGAGCGCTTGCCTGGAGAGGTGCAGGGTTAGAAACATTTTATTCTTGAGGAAATTCCTCCTATTACTCCATTATTCATCAGAATCTCTGAGGAGATGGATGCTCTAACTGCTCTAGCAGAGACTGTTCGGAAGAAAACAGTTCATCATGTTAGATATCGTAGACAAGAGAGTGTTTTGATGTATTACCAGTAGGATGTATGCGATGGACACATAGTCCTCAGTTCATCAATTTACTTGGACAGTAAGTACTTTGGAGATCGCTGAATGGATATTCAATACCATAACTACACAGCATTAAATGTCAGAGTAGAACAGCCATTTACAATTGTGAAGGAGACATTTTCTTCAACCAGGTCACCACCTGTTTTGTGCATCAGGGATGTATGAAATATTAACTACTGGGACAAACTGTGGGTTTTGCTTTCTTCCAAAATGTTGATGTTATATAGGCACATAAGGGAAAGTTGTACAACAGCGAATCGAGCTGGACCTGGAAGTTTCTATCAGCAGCTGCGCTGACCTACGACTACTCATTTATGTCTGCGTGTGGGGTGACAGTGGGGAAATTAGTTGTAGTTGTGGTGACTGTGTGTGTGTGTGTGTGTGTGTGTGTGTGTGTGTGTGTGTGTGTGTGTGTGTGTTGGTGGGAGGAGAGTTACAATGGGAGAATGATGAAAGTGAGGGGGTTTACAAAGATGGGCCATGAAGCTGATGTCCAGCTCATGCTTCAATTGTGCAGTAAAGATTCCCCAGCTGTCCTACGGATTAGCCTGTGTGCTTATGTGATTAGGATACATGGCACCGCGGCTAGACCAGGCGCCTCTGACACAGAGAATGTAGAATGAGATGAGATGGGAGGAAAAAGGATGGACGGGTGATGCTGCGGAGGCCACAAACAATGAGCACCCAACATAAGACCTGGGTTTGTTGAGTGCGTGAGAGGGCCTGTTGCTCTCTGTAGGTATCAAAGGCAGGAGAATGTTTTGTGACATATTAAGAAAGATTGATTCTCAAAAACAGGATTTGACTGTTACCAATATTCATTCTTAAAGCTGGAATGATATCTGTTTGCCAGTTTGTGGAGGCCCTGCTGTTGATGTCCCTAGTTTAGCATTACATTTTGCCCATTGATATATTATATTATTATCAGGTTGCGGCATGCTTATATGTCTTTAACGTACTGTGTTTTCATTTTTTCAGCCACTTTGTGATATTCGATGCAAACTTATCACTAGGCAAGCAATTCAACATATACTGTGTGGTGAATTAAAGGGCTAATTTGTGCTCTGTGTTATTTTTGTGTGGAAAGTGTGTTTAGGTGAACAAGTGCAGGAGCAGAGCAACAGAGGTCCTCCACTGCTCTGCTCCACGGGGAGCTCCGTGAGTGTTTGTCTTTTCTTTGAACGCAGATGTATTTCCGAAGTGGCAATCTGATTACTCACAAGGGGCCGTTCTCCGCATAACACATTGTTGGACAGCCCGCTCTCTCTGTAACCCCTTTATGCACAATTGAAGTCTGCTTAAGTCACAGGTTGCATTCTTGAAATCCCATTGGACATCATTAAAGCATGCAGTTTTAGTGTGGCATGGTCTATGCTGATCATAAAAAAAACTAAATAGAGGCTCAAACATGTATTGACTGTCATGAATGGTAGCTCCTGGTACAAATTCACAGCAAGAGGCAATACTTTTCCTGCTGCATCCTCTAACCGAATTGTGCTCATGTTGGCTTGGGAGAATTCAAAATGACTGACACGTGGAATGACAAACAGTGTGACATGGTTGTGTATGAGCGGCCCTACAGGCCTGAGTCCTGCACAGCTGCACATTGCCCGTACCAGATGCTATGGCATGGGTTCAACAGTAACGCTGATCTCATGGGTCACAACCAGCGCTGCCTGCTAACTGGAGGCAGTGAAACCATCGCTATTGCCCATTAATTAAGACAGCGTAACACAAATAGGCTAAAGTCGTAAGACATACGGAAAGGCAACTTATTTCTTTACTCACCACTACTACCAATGATGAATTCGGTGTGGGAATATGAGCTCAGGAGTAATCCTATGTACAAATGCAAAATAATTTATGTTAGCTGGATTCCCACCCTTGCTGTTTTTCTTACAAGCATTTGCCAACTAATCCCAAAGGATAGTGGGGTTTCGTTTAACAGAGAGGTACTTGAGTATCTGTCACCAAGATCTCAACAAGTGTGGCTGGCTGCTTCAATAGGAGCCTCTCATAAGGACAGAAGAAAGGAAAAACCACATTGTCGGTGGGGGTGGGTCTCCAGTTTGTGTGAATTTGGTCATTTGTTGGCCGAAGTCAGCTCCTGAAGATTAGTGTTGGTGGTGTGTGTGTGGTGGGGTTGGGCTGAATTGTTAATCCATTGATTTAGCTGGAGTTAACATGCTGGCCAGGGTCCAACAGAGACTTAAGTCACAATTGGAGTGGGGCAGATATATTGAGAGGAGATGGTGGGAAAGTTGAAATGCTGCTTTTCTTTGACAAAAAGGGGAATTTGAAGAGGAAATTGAAGCAATGGTAGGTTTGTCAAAAATTCCTTAACTACTGTCTAAACTACTCTGTGATTCGCATTTGCCTTCATTTTGAGATTGTAAAACAAAGAATACAGAGGAACTTTTGATATATAAAACAAAGCAGGTCCCATTGGCAGTATATAAGCATAATATGCTGAAATATTGAGAAGACAGCACCAAAATCAAGCCAACATTTTTTTAATATATTTTTACCTTTGTAGCACAATGACAGAACAGTATTTCTTTGGCAATGTAAACATGAGAAACATTGTCATCGTGGATGAAAACAGTGATACATTATTTTATTTTACAGATAATGGAACAAGGAGTGCTTTGTCAAACAGGTTGACCTGTAGACAGATTCAGAGATTCTTGGAACATGTTAAAACAGGACAGTGAAAGCGTAACCGTCCAGGACAAAGAAACATTCCTTCCTTGTGTTTTTTCACGTCCATGTTTTCAATTATGTTAGCAGGCTTGTTGAGAGAGACAAGCAAGATTACCATGGAAAAAAACACTCATCATGCTAGAAAGCTATTAACGGAGCTGCTGTAGCCTCACAGGAATGGTCCTCCACCTTGAGTTATTGAATTATGGAGAAGCTGTCGACAGGTTGAGCAACTGTCTCCTTCTCTCTGTGTTTCCTTACATTCACTTTACTCAACACGGCGCTGCAGCTGTCAGTGTCTGCTCCATTCCTTGACTGCAGCCAGCCAGGGTGGATGAGTGCACCTTGCAGGCTCAGATCACAGTGACCTAAGGTTGTTATCATTCATGTTCTTTGGTTTATCCATATGTCGTGGCAATCTCTCAGACAGTAAGCTACAACTGAAAGTCTGGTCAGTGAAACAGAAACATTTAGAAAACTTATTAAACATTGTGCTGATGCTGCGAGCTATTACTGTATAACCTGTTGGTCCAGCCAAAGAATACAAATAATTATATATAACAGGTGTGTTTTCTGTAAAATGACCTCTGACATTTGAGTTAAATGCACTAATATTAGTAATGTGTTGACTCCTGTAAGAAAGCACAGCTGTCTATTGACAATCTGCTGAGCTTTCCTTTCTTGAGTTTGTTGTTCCAGGTTTGTTGTTTTAAAAAAAACTGTACATTTCTTACCCTGTATGCCTGCAGACCTTACAGGGCTTTCAAGTTAAAAAAGCAAAAACAAAACAAAGAAACTGTATAGCATTTTATTGAAAAAGTGTGTTAGGTCACTGTTTTGAAATACCTTTTTTATATTGAAGCACTTTTTAAGACTGAGTATTCAGTTCCAGTTTACTAACCAGAACATTTGGGTGGCTAATATGCGGTATATGTGCAAAAGCAGAATGCATGCTGAGTTTAGTGGTATTACAAAATTGGAGGTCTTTGAAATCTGAGCATGCAGTTCAAGTTGTGATTACTTTTAACTTGTAGCGAGCTCTGAGCTGTGACTACAGGGAATAATGACGTGACTGAGCGGCTGGTGAAGAGTGTGGCTTGCGAGGCCTAAGCCCATGGACCACATCCAGAAACACTGTAACCTTCCAGTCAAGCAGTATGGCGGTGTTCAGTTTCATCCAAGTTGACAATGCCTCTGCCAAAAAGGCAAATTCATGTGAAGCGGGTCTGCCACCTTCCTGGCTTTCCCTGCAGAGCCCCAATCCATACACTCAATGACAGGTATTAGTTGGTTATAAGTGAAGCTGAGCATGGCAGCCTTCAGAGAAGCATGGCCCTGCTGGGCAGGAGGGAAAGGTGTGGCAATTAGATGTTGTCTTGTTAACTGGGAATATCCGCCAACGGAGACCATTACAGATTAATGTGCAGCATGTGTTGGGTGTCTAGACTAGCAGAGAGAGAAGTACACTCGCTGAGTAATTGAAAGTGCAGGTGCATCTTGGGCCACTGCCAGCACGTGAGGCTGATGTAATGGTTTTAGCGCCATGACATCTCACTTTTAGGGCTCGCGGTATTACATAAAATGCCTCCGAACTCTGATGGAAAACACAATGCCTGAGGAATGCCAGATCTGCTTGTAAAACATCTCTCAGCTATTATGAGCTTTGGTTTCTTTTACATTGACAGCTATTAATGTAATTTTATAAGTTTGGTTTTGTGCATGTTGAAGTGATATAAAATGACTTGGCAAGAAGTCTGGAATAAAACCCTTATGACTTTGTCCACTTAATCATAAAAACCTGGTGGGTTTGGCTTCCTGTGTTGACATAAAACAGTCTGAGCCAAGAAATGCAATCAAATGTTCTTGAAAAAGTCAGTCGTGGTGGGCAACACAGACAGGATAATATCACCTGATATTCAGTGATATTGGGATAATGGTGTGAAGTTACTCTCTCATATTAATGGTGGCTGTAGTGTTGTTGTAGCCTGGACATGGAGGGAATAATTTCCACTGCTATTGAGTCACATATTTGCTATTTTTTTTATAGATCTAAAACAACAATTATTGTATCCAAAAGTTAATTATATTATGTGTATACTTAATGTACAGTAACAGGTATTTATGAATAACTGCAAGAAAAACACATTACTCAAATCTGTTTCACAAAAAGGAAAAACTAAATGTGCAATGTGCATGCATTGCAACTGGTCAGTAGATCAATAAGTGAACAATATCTAAATGATACTGTTGCTATAACTGTGATGCCTGTTTTATTCCCTGACCTGTATGGCTGCTCCTGGCTTGAGGCCCTCGCTGGCTATCAGTCTCCAGGGCTAAGAGGATAATGTGTTAGCTGATATCTTACCTCAGTGTGGTGCTGAAATGGGGGGAGTTTGGAGGAGGTAATGATGGACCACTTTGGTTTCTCCTGAAAAATAGGAATTCAGGCCCAAGTTCAGTGGGTCCTGACTAGATTAAGACCTGCATGTACACAGAAGCAAACACAATGGTTTCCAGCACACTGACATTGTTTATATTATATCTCTGCGAGTTTGCTGCTTCGATGCAACGGAACATTTATTTAGTTTTTTTATTTGTGCCATCATATCAAGAGATACAACATGTTGTAAAATTATGTTGTTGGAAATCAGATGCATTGTGTTGTTTTAGGTTTCATTTAAAAAATATGAGAAGGAAGAGATGGTTGTGTTTTTATGGCTGAGATAAGACTTCAGCTTTTTTTCATTTTACCTTTATTTTACCAGGAATATTCCCATTGAGATTCAGTCCTGGCCAAGACAGCAGCATAAAAAGTTTCAACATAAAAGAACAAACAACAGACTTAAAACAAACTTACAAAATTATATCAAACAATCAATGATCAGAGTTCAGTAACAGGACATGTGCATTCAGTGGCCAGAAAGTCCTGAATCCTGTTTTAAAATCTTCCATGCTAATAAAATGATCTATTTTAAAGTGACTCTGTAGCTCACACCAAGATGAGGGAGCAAAAACTTTAAAAGCACTTTCACCAAACACAGTACGGGTTTGAGGAATGACGTTTATCATTTGTCCATGTGACCGAAGGCTGCAGCTACCATAAATAATACGGCCTTATAAAGAAAAACATACCAGTGCTCCATTCTACAGTTCTATAAAGAAGACAAACCAACTTTCTCATACAAATTGCAATGATCTGTGCGGAAACCCGAATCAAGTGGAGTGAAATAAGTGTGGATGTGGTGCCAGGCAAGGGTCGTCTTTCTCTCCTCACACTGAGCCTCTCCAGTCATGGATCACAGAGCTGGAGAAGCAACTAATAGCTCTTTCTAGCTGGGCCTGTGCTAAATACTCCCTCCACTAAAATTATTCCTCTGGGAATCAATGGGTCCATTCTTTTGTAAGCTGTAGTTTGCTTGATGGACTCAACCTCAATGTGAAACATTAGACAGCAATGGGGAAAACATAAAACATAATACTTGTGTGACCAGCTTGTCATTGGCTCTTCGGTGGCTGTGTTAAGAATTTTGCCCAAGATAGTAGATTCAGCGAGGG
Organism: Perca flavescens; assembly: GCF_004354835.1. Classification (NCBI taxonomy): domain Eukaryota; kingdom Metazoa; phylum Chordata; class Actinopteri; order Perciformes; family Percidae; genus Perca; species Perca flavescens. The sequence goes on from NC_041342.1 coordinate 16,604,784, forward strand.
AGAGGCTAGTGAGAGCAAAAGGCTCTCCACAGATGAAATTGCAGCGCTGATGCACAAAAAAGGAGGGGCTTTTGATGGAAATCACTATAAATATTTTGGGTGCCTTTTTAGCAGAAATATAAACACGCAATATTTAATTCCAAAGTAATGTTTTAGAGGCGTGGCTCTAGGCATGGCAACATTTGTCGTCCCACCACTTTGGTTCAGAGTGAAATATCTCAACAGAAATTGGATGGATTGCCATGGAATTTGGTACACACACTCATGGTCCTCAGAGGATGAATCCTGATGAATTTGGTGATGACTCTGACTTTTCTTCTAGCACCTCCAGTGGGTTTAAAGTTTTCATTTATCCTGTGAAATATCCCGACATTTACTTGATGGAATAACACAAAATCTCATACAGACGTTCATATCATGCTGACATTAGCATTTAGCTCCAAGCACTGCTGTACCTAAGTACACCCTCAATGTGCCACTAGCATGTATTCTTCGTCTTGTTGAAATATTTCAATTATGTTATTTTCTCATAAATTATCTAGTGCTTGGTATGAAACACGTCCATTGAGGTTAATTTGTATAACAGAATCATATTCCCTTGTTTTGCAGTGTGGTCAGAGCCAGCACCTTGAGACCAGGGATCAAAGATTAACCACAGTCTTTTTGTCTGCATCCTGTTTTCTGATTGAGCTCCACAAAAATGTCTAACATTAAACACGAAATGGAGCGAAGCATTTGGAGGAAAAACAAATATCTCCATTTCAGCACTTTATAATGCTCATTTTGTTTTGTCTAGAAGTCCTTTTTAATCTTCCAGTAATTGTTTCTTTCAGTCAAACCACAGGGATCACTATCCTTCACCCAGAGTTTAGCCTAGCCCTTGACCACAACATCTCTGCTGTCTTGCCACAATGACCTGGTATTGGTTACTTACTCACCCATATCTTTCAGCTGCCAGGATTTCTGGGGTCTTTAGCTTCCCAAATCAATTATCACAGATCTGCTCAGACTTTCTCAGCTAATGAGGAGAGCCGTCTTTGTAGTCAGAGCCTCCAAAAAACCCAGATCAAATCTTAAGAAACTGTCAACAGCAAGCTTCATAGTATTTAAAAATATCACATATTAAATATAATGAAATGCATAGTGTCGTAAAGGCAAAATCAGGTATTTATATGATCTCAAAAGAATGCAAAACTCGCGCGGAGTGGCACAGTACAAATTAAGCAGATTTAGACTCAAGTGTTCACAGCAGACCAGCAGAGTAAAGTACCCAAATCAGCTTAATGTGGCTAAGCCTAAATATTTATAAAATCAGTTGTAATGGGCTACTCCCCTGGCAGTACCATCCTGTCCAGTCTCACTATGGATATAAGCTGGAAAATTGTGACTTTTGATATCAAATGTGAACTTGTATTGATCAGATTATATCCATAAGATAAGACAAAAAGTTTTTTTTTAATGAAAATGATCAAACTGCTGTTGCTAACAGACCACTTGTCCACAAATACTGGGCATGGACACCCAATTATTACTGTTATGTATTGGCTTTGGTCATAATAAGTGTCTAAATGTAGTCTGGATCTACCTCATGTTCATAATGTTCCCCGGACTCTGCCAGACCTCTGCTCAACTTGTCTATTTGGTTACTATTACTGAGCCTTTGTTTGTACTTCAATGGAAGCTGATATGAGTTGTAAGAGGAGCCTGTTGCTACAAGAGTCTCTGCAAAGGTCAAACATGGTGGTTTGTTTTTTCTAGGATTCCTTTGGGATGCAGAGTGAATAACTTTAAGGCTTTTTACCTGTAGGCAATAAGTAGAAACAGCACCCCTGCCAGTCGGTCAATTAGAGACAAACACGTCTTTATGGACCTGCCAGATTGGGAAGTGTAAACATTTCATAACAATAGCTAAAATGGAGGAGGAGGAGAGAAAGGAGATTAAGTAGAAATGGCTGGATCTTTATCACATACTTTTCAGAGTCATGTTCCAACAGCAAACAGGTAATGGTACTGTTTTGCTTTAGAGTCAAATTGAAACTATTTCTTTTGCTAAGCAATTTGTAGCCTATAATATATTGTTTGTGTTTGTTTTGACTTTTTCCGTTATCAGGTCAAAATTCTAACATAATTTCTTGTTGCTGTGTCATGTATTCATTAAAATAGGTCTAGCTCCTTTTCAAGACCATTTGGGCAACATGATTCTTTTTATAAGATTTTATAAAAGGCATTGATATTGAAATTGGAACAAATGAACAAAGATGTATATTCGATATTTGCCTCAGAAGAAGGAGGGGATTCCTCATACCATAGAACTGAACCTGTGTCAATTGATCCATTCTATTCTGAAGGTGTGGCTGTATGTGTGCTGCCCAAGTCAAGAGTACACTCACCCCACCAAGTCGGCCTCATACGTCGAGCAACATCATCAAATGGAGACCTTATCTCAGCGGTTTACTGTAGGATGGCAACAAGCCAAGAATGCATGCCTTTTCCTTACTTAACTCTGTGTTTAAATAAGTGTGTGTTGCATGAGAGTGACGAGAAGTACATGTGGAATGTTAAGTGCAGTGTATCAGAAAACATCAAAGAAGGCAGCTAGCCCCAGGGAGCCTGTAAAATTAATGATCCAGATTGACTTCTGCACAAAACAAAGAGAGGAGAGAATAGGCTGCTGTATGAAGAAGGTCACAGTTTAAGTTCCTGTGTGTTTTACAATCTGCTAAACCATAATGTTTACCTATTTTAAAATGGGCAGGTTTTACATCTTGTATGTGGCGTCAGCTTAGGAAAAATCTGGGCATCTGCCAAGAAAATCAAACCTGACAGATGTTAATTTAAAACTCTCGCTCTACTTTATGTCAGCAGTATTGTTAAAGTGATTCTACCAATCTGTTTAACAGAACCAGTTTAGAAAATGACCTGATCAATAAGCTTGTTTTAGATTCATTTATGATCCCACTGACTTGTTTTCAGTGATATTAAGGATAAATGAAGTCAGTCTCTATTGTTGTTTTATACTGCAGTGTATTCCACAGTCCAGTGTAGTTCCTTCTCATGGCAATGTAAGTGTATACCTAGTGAACGCACGTCCATTTCTCTGAGACAGAGAAATTGTTTTTGTTACTGAATAACTTTGTTGAGTTGTTGAGGAACGAATGTTGAGACTATTTGTACTAGAATCTGGAAAACATCCAAATCCAACCAGCTGGCCAGATGCTTCTGTGGTGCCCGAGCGCCGCTCACGTCCATGGTGACAATCTCTGCCCACCAAGCAAGAGAGAAAAGCCAGAAAAGCTATTTCCTGGGAGAGCTGTAGCGCCACTGGCGCCTGCATGAGTGTGATATAAATCCTGGCTGCTTTGAAAATAATTAGCGCGGGGATCAGGGCTAGCAGGGCAGTCTCCCCGGCCTGGCGCTGAAGAGGAGACAGGTGCCACCAGTGGCCTAAGCCACTGGAGCTGCACCCTTGTAGTACAGAGCAGGCCCAGGCTGGGAGAAAGAATGCCGAGAAAGAATGCCAACCTCGATTATTAAACAAAAGAAAGAGCCCCACTGGTCAGGCAGCTCTTGTTCCTTTTTTTGTGCTCCTGCAGCACGTATTTTAGGACTGTGGGAGGCTGCTGGGTGTGGGATTTGTATGGCTCTTGGAAAAGAAAGCGGCAGGAGAATTAGGTTTGAGGGGTGGGATGTTTGTGTCCACCCCTGTGACCTGACCATTGAACTGACCCCCTAGTATGATGAAAGCTATGTTTTTATTAGGCCAATATCTACAGACAGCAGTGGCGTCCAATGCAAATAGATGATGAGGAGATTGGAGGAATGGAAGACTTTCCAAATAACAAAGCAAAATCCTGAGTACAGGGCTCAAATGGAGATTAGTCAGATAGGTCACAGGAAAACACAAAGAACACATCCACCAAAGGCCTCAGTATGCTGAAAACAGTGTGAAGGGCTGCCTACTTTCCAAAACAGACAATCGGACAATCTCACCCACTTCCTCCAGCAAAAGGCCAGGTGTGAATGTAAGTTTCATTCTTCACATAACTACTTCTGTTGCTTTTTGTGCATATAACCAAGTGCAACACCATAAATGCCTTTGAGGAGAGACTTTCCCATTTGTACGATTTGTCCCATCAAGATTACAAACACACCCAAAAGAGGGGTCTTGGAGGGAGATCAGGAGGGCAGTGGGATGCAGGAGGACGCTATGATGCCAGGCTTTTTAACCTGGTTTTAAGTGTGGCTATTCGGAACAGGTATAAACACCTTTTCCTTTAGCCATGGTCAAACAAAATTCCATCCATCCATCCATCTTCGTCCGCTTATCCGGTGTCGGGTCGCGGGGGGAGCAGCTCCAGCAGGGGACCCCAAACTTCCCTTTCCCGAGCAACATTAACCAGCTCCGACTGGGGGATCCCGAGGCGTTCCCAGGCCAGGTTGGAGATATAATCCCTCCACCTAGTCCTGGGTCTTCCCCGAGGCCTCCTCCCAGCTGGACGTGCCTGGAACACCTCCCTAGGGAGGCGCCCAGGGGGCATCCTTACCAGATGCCCGAACCACCTCAACTGGCTCCTTTCGACGCAAAGGAGCAGCGGCTCTACTCCGAGCTCCTCACGGATGACTGAGCTTCTCACCCTATCTCTAAGGGAGACGCCAGCCACCCTCCTGAGGAAACCCATTTCGGCTGCTTGTACCCTGGATCTCGTTCTTTCGGTCATGACCCAGCCTTCATGACCATAGGTGAGGGTAGGAACGAAAACTGACCGGTAGATCGAGAGCTTTGCCTTCTGGCTCAGCTCTCTTTTCGTCCTGGCAACGGTGCGATAGATTGAATGCAATACCGCACCCGCTGCGCCCGATTCTCCGACCAATCTCCCGCTCCATTGTCCCCTCACTCGCGAACAAAACCCCAAGGTACTTGAACTCCTTCACTTGGGGTAAGGACTCATTCCCTACCTGGAGAAGGCATTCCATCGGTTTCCTGCTGAGAACCATGGCCTCCGATTTAGAGGTGCTGATCCTCATCCCAACCGCTTCACACTCGGTTGCGAACCGATCCAGTGAGTGCTGAAGGTCGCAGGCCGATGATGCCATCAGGACCACATCATCTGCAAAGAGCAGCGATGAGATCCCCAGCCCACCAAACTGCAACCCCTCCCCACCCCGACTACGCCTCGATATCCTGTCCATAAATATTACAAACAGGATTGGTGACAAAGCGCAGCCCTGGCGGAGGCCAACCCTCACCAAACAAAATTATGAATTTAATTTGTTAATTTCAAGCAGACTAAACCCTTCATATATTTTATATCAATTAATAGAGAATTAATAGAAAATTGTGATTTCTTTTATTTTTAAATATGTGTAGGCTACAAGCTGACTTGTTTTTATGTAGGCTTATATAGCGGAACTATTGTTCTGAGGTTCGGTTGGTTCAGACGTTTATTGACGGTACACCAGCATCGGAGCATGCCGAGCCAACTGCGGCTCGTTAAGTTAATTGGTAATGTCATTGTATTTGTAAGTTCACCGAGAGACACACGGGAGAGAAGTTGCCTTGTAACCTGTTTTTTTCACTCCCCTGGAGTTAACACGGCCAATGAGGTATGCATAGTTCTTTTAACCGTCGTATTATGTTGAAAAAAAATTACATTGATGATGTTGCGGGTCAAAATGACCCGTACAGTGTAAATACACTCAAAACAAACGTTTTTTTCCTCATCAAAAACATTTTTTTCCCCAAAACTATTTTTACCAATTATTTAGTGAAAATATTTCCGGTATACACTTGCATATTCCATGCATAGCTAGATTTGGCATCCTAGGATGCCCATATTTTGATGCCATACTTGGCAGGCTTGTTGGGCATGTACTGTCAGAAGGGACAGTGCCCCCTGAAAGGCGTTCGTCCACAGTGACATGGGGACCAGTATTGTACAAGACAGGTAAAATTTCAACCCATTTATCCCATATATCTCTGATCGCAGCTAGTTTGTCTCTTTCACGTTAACCAGCTCTGGTGTTGCGGAACACCCAAGATTTTGTATGAATTGACTCCAAAGACATTGCTGCTCGAAATATTGGCCTTCCACTCTCTTCATTCCACAGACTGGCAGTTGTTACTCCCTTTGACTTGTACACTCCAGGTAATACCAGGATGTCAATGTATGCATGCAAGTCAATCTGATCCAGTGGTTTCCATTTATCTTGAAATACACACCTTCACACTATGATCCTATCTATTGGTTGGGATATGAAGAGATGAAATAGTGATTGAATATCATCAACTAGTGGCAGAAAAGCTTGTGGGGCTTGGAGTTATTTTGATGACAGTCTGCCTTGGCTTCAGTGTGGTGATGTTGACCATTTTATGTTACCATCTTTAGCTGTCCATGTCCCCTCTGTTCAGGATGATTGCTGCCCATTGTTTTTAGCTAATGTAGAGACTACACCAGACTAGTCCTCTGAATCCTCTTCATCATTGGAAAATTCACAATCCGGATCGTCAATAGCATTGTGCTCGGTCTCTGAAAGATCCTATGACTCTGAAACCTTTTCCCCTACATCACTATTACCATCAAAAATCTGTGCTAAAACTTCTTCAGTTGCAAATCTTTTGGAGTTTATTTTGTAGTGTGTGTGTCAAAGAGATGACATTAGAACAGTGCATTTATATACAGTTATATCCCCAACCAGCCCATCAGACACCGCCTACCAAGAGCCTGGGTCTGTCTGAGGTTTTTTCCCAAGAGGGAGTTTTTCCTCACCACTGTCGCACTGCTTGCTCTTGAGGGAATTAATGTAATTGTTGGAATTGATGGGGGGATAGACCTACTCTATCTGTAAAGTGTCTCGAGATAACTCTTGTTATGATTTGATACTATAAATAAAATTGAATTGAAGAGGACAAGTGCGAGAAAGCTCCTCCTTCACACACACACACACACACACACACACACACACACACACAGTTCTAAATGGGTGTTGAAAGTCTCTGGGTCAAAATGACCCGCAACATCATCTTTGTATACAAACTCTGAACAGACATTCCACTACACATCAGTGTGTCCAGATTTTATGAACAAGTTCAGGACCCTAAATGAGGAAATGTCATAAAATTTCATGAAGAAAAAGATAGGTTAACCAGTATTTTGGTCAACACAAAAACGCAAATGGGTCAAATTGACCCTTAACATAATACGAGGGTTAATGTGTAATTATCAATGTAAAAGCATAACTGTGTGGCGTTTTATTAACAGGGTTAGGGTTAGGGTTAGTATAGTTATTAACAGTCAATCTAACGTTGTGGTGTTTATTATTCATGTGCTATTCTTTGTGAGAATATTCTTATTTCTGTAACTTATGTGATTTCTATGTTTTATTTAGTTCTCACGGCATGATGGCATCGATAATGACATGATTCAACTAATAAATGCCAGTAGACAAGAACTCCTGTGTCCGTGTCTGTTAACTGGAGGGAGCTACACTCTGTGTCATCTTTGTGTGGGCAGTGTGAGGCCACAAAGGGAAGCCCCACACCATTAATCTGCACACACTGCCCACACAAAGATGACACAGAGCTGGATTTAAATCAGCAAAATAGCTCTTCAAGTACTGTCTTAAAAGGTACATTTTAAAGACATGGGTAGGACTGGGTTAAATCCAGAATCCCAGTTATGAATCTTATGAATCTCCATTATGTTATTCATAAATAAACATAACTTTGATATGTCGTTAGTAATTTAGTGATTGATTTAAGACATCAATTAAAATGTTCCTATGACTGCAATGTTTTGAAGGACTCAGCACCTTAAAAGTGTGCTAAAAAAAAAGTGACGATGTCTCCCCAGTTTGGTTCTGACTTGTAACGGAGCTTCCCATGTCAGCTTAACCTCATGGAAATTCCTTTTCCCTCACAGCTTTGCAGTATGTGGAGAGACTGTCAGTCATTGTCCAGACAAATGACACTGGACCATCATTTTCCACTTTCAAGAAGCGTGGGGATCCCTGGCCATGTTCACCCGGAGGACAGGAAAGAAAAACAGGATGAGGGTTGCAGTTCTCTCGACAAAGCAAAGGCTCCCAGGTTGGAACTGGGGATCCCCTCGCTGGTGTGACTCGTGGTGTTCAGTGTTGGAGAACCAGAGAGTTGAGATGTTCCCATGTCATATTCTCTATTGTCTTTTGCACTTGGGTCAGGGATTCTCTTTCTGTCCCATGTTGGTGGAGATACCGCTGCTTCGAGAAGAGGTAGAGAATCCAGGTTCAAGCCTGGTGTTGGCAAACATCCACCCTGCTGCAGAGTCCTTGAGGATGACACTTAATACTCTGTTGTTGACTATGCACATTGACCTCCATGTGAAGAGGGGCAAGAAAAAAAAAGAAAAAAACTTGATTTGGCAATTTCTTGGGACTCACACCTGGTGACTGAAAGGCTTGATAACATTCACAGTGATATAAAGTTACAGTACAGTACATTGTGCTTCTATTTTAGGCTAGCTTTTTACTTTTTTCAAAGTAAAGTGTTACATTGTAGATTCCCATTGTAGTACTACATATATACATATATATATATATATATATATATATATATATATATATATATATATATATATATATATATATATATATATATATATATATATATATATATATATGATCGTTTATAAAATATGATCAATTGTTATAGATTGAACGACCAACAGTATATAAAGTAAGTAAAATTTGCTCCACCTTGACTATAAAATTAGCTACAATATCAACATGCTTCTTTTATGGGAATGCTTCAATAATAATCCAATATAACACTCTGAACATGGTCATTTTACATTATAAGTTTTACTTTTGAAAAATACATTTGGTTGCAAATATTTCTGTACTTTTACTTAAGTATAGTCTTGAATGCAGGACTTTAACTTGTACACTAATGGAGTATTTAACAGTGTGATATTGCTACTTTTACTTAAGTAAAAAGTTCCTCACCATTCAGTACACACAGTTAAGTAATAACAAGTCAGTCTGTTGCAATTATTTTATTGAAACTGTCTACTGTAGTCTGCCTCACTTTTGTAAGTGGTAGAAAGTTTAATCGTTCAAATAACTAATGTGTAACAAGACCCAGGATGGCTTTATTTAGCCTGTGGAGGTGACATCAGTCACAGGGATGTGAAAGGTATTTCAGTCCTTCATGCCAACAGCCTCATACTTTTGATGCCGTCAGGGTTGACTTTTAGCTGGCTGCAGGTAGCTTGACATATCTGAGTTATGGTGTACAGAGATGAGCAGGAACAATTGGACCGATGACGGTAACTTCAAGCTCTACATTTCTTTACCTCATGATCCAATATGTAGTCAATGACTACATACTTATGACCACAAGGTCATTTCCTATTATAACCCAAAAAAAAAACCTCTCACGCTGAGTTGCTAAGTGTCAAGCAAAATTATGACTGCCTTGGTTTATGCCAATAAACTGTCTTTGCCAGACCGTCTCAATAACAGAATAGCAGCACCTGGCATATCATTGTTACATGCATGGGCCAAACACACTTTTCTCTCATTAACTGTTGAGGGATAGTAGTACATGTTGTTTATTGAAATAGTGAGTTGGGATTTATTATTTCCTCTTACAGAGGAAATGTGCACACTTATTAAACACCTCATACTCAGGACATTGGTACAACATGGAAAAGAAGCCGGAAAAAGCAATAACGAGGGAAACCTAGAGAAGAATGGGGAAAGTGTGCCAGTTTTTAAGGACATTTAATCTGGAGACAACACCCTGCATTTGTCAAAGGCTTTACCAGAGGTCATGATGCAGACTTGATGAGGTGACAAAGTTCGCAGGTACTTCTCATGCTCAGTTGAAGCAGTGAGGTTCTCTTTCTTCCATGAGGTTCAGGCATAGCAAACTTTCTGCAACTGGACAGAGCCAAGACACAGATGACTGAAGAAGACAGATGTGCTTGTTAAAAATATGTTTTTATTGATTTATTTTAAATTAATGCCAATGTCCACATTCAATTCAGTGTCTGCTGCACTAGACTAGAGAGCAGTCATGGGAAAAGCTGAGCTTTATACAAATAATTAGCACTGAGGATAAAATCGGATACATTTTGAGGAGACATCCATTTCCAGTTTTAAAAAAAATACTTCAGTGATTGTTTGCCCAATTGGTCTGTGACCACAATTTGTCAGGACAAATCTTATGACTGAGATACTTCCTTTCAAAATAGTGTTTAAGGAACCACTGAAATACAAAAATCAGCCCTTATTTTCAAATTAAAGGGCATGCACGTTTACAGTCCACATTACAGAGATTCTTGATCAATTTGAAGCTTTCAAGTTATTTTATATCATTGCAACCACAAATGTTTAATTTTTTGGTTGTTTAAAGTGCTCCAAGCTTAGCATAATGATTGAACATTGTATGTACTGGAAGTACCACATTTTTATATTGTGGGATATCTGCAGTAGCAGCCTTTCACTGGTTTCCCTCAGTGGATTTAAGAGTAGGAAAGATCATGGCTGTTAACTTTGTGTATGTACTGACATCAGCCACTGACCAAGGCTGTCAAATAGACATCAAAACATGCACTTAGGCAAACTGCACACTCCCTTTTCCCACATCCCATCCCAGAGCCCTTTATGTTGTCCACACAATGGAAATCCAAACACACAAGAAAGATTTTTCCATGCAAATGTGAAATCCATACAGGAAAAAGAAAAATATGCAGTTTGAGATTCACCATGCGCCCAAAGAAAACAACACTGTAAAGTGCTTGTGCCGCCAGCCCGACAACCTCCTGCCTTTCAATTATGCTGCCAGCAGTATATCAACTTGACAAATACTTAAGGATGTGACCTCTTGATCTGAGCTGAACCCAACCTTACCTCGAAATCGTGGTCAGTCTGGGTTGACGGACAAAACTGTAATCTCTTAAAAAAAGGTTTGGTCATCGCAGCCACATTCAGTAGCTCCAATCAAATGGATAAATGATAAACAACTTCTCTTTTTTAATTTTACTTTGTGAAAATCTGACGCAAACTTTGCTTTAGTGAATGAGATGTCGGGAAGGCCATCTGTAATTATATTCAATCGCAGGGTGGGTCAGTGTTTGGATTAGCTCCACTTGTATCAGTTTGTAGATAATATGCACTTGTGTGGCATCTAATTTTCTCCTATAAATCTGCAAAATCCAAACAATCACCTGGTATTTTAAAGATGACAGCTTAAATGTAATGCAGTCACGTATTTTTTTTCATGTGGTCAACATAATTAAATTTTTTTCTTGGTGTATGCTTTTAACATTTTATGTAAACATTTAGCAGTAGATAGCATCGGCAGTCCCAGCGGGCAGGGGACAGGCTGTGGGAAAGTATATAAAAGTGGCACTTAAATGATGATCACTTTTCAGATGGGACTCTAATTGTTGCTGTCTGAACACCTCCTCCCAGTCTTAGAGAGACTGTCGTCTGAAACGACTGATGTTAACGATCGTCTGCTGATGTAGGCTGCAGTCCCTCAGCTCCAGAAGTTAGATAGAACGCTCCTTGGCTTTAGGACAAACCTGATGTGACAGAGTCACAGCGTCAGTAAAGCACATTTCTCAGCCCACAAGCAGATAAAGACAGATAAACATCTTTGCTAGCGAGCAATTCAGCGAGTTTTGACTTGATTTAAAAAAAATATATATATTTAATTATATTTATATAATTATATTTTGCTGAACTTATGGACATTTAGATTTTTCAGCATAAAGATGGACCAATACATTTTGCCATACAAAGTTCCTCATTAAATGGACTGGCCAATGAACAGCACTGATTCAAGTGTTTTATAAATAAGAAAATGTTGCTTTTGCCAGATGTTTGGTCAGTAGTACAAAAGAACACTTACATGAATGTTGGTTTTCTTTACAAAATCTGTTCTAAACACAACACAGTAACATACCACAATCAGTCTGTGATGCACAAGAAGATATACCACTACAAGTTAATTAAAACAGCGAAAAGTAAAGCAGCCTGTGTGGTTCACTGGTGAAAGAGAATCACAAAGGAGAACATACAATAATAAGAATATACATAATGTAATTAATAACAAAATATGATTATTGCCACAAAATCTTCACATCAACCAAACCTGCTTTGTTTAGTTTGGTTGAGTCAGATTCTGGTTAATTCCCCCCCTGTAGTAGGTAAGATTTGTTTGGGTAGATCTGAATACAGTGATCATAGTGGAGTGGAACAAAACAAATGCACAGAGACCCTTTAGAGGAAGTGGTCTCCAGTCCAGTCGCAAACAAATTCTGCAGCAATGTGTTTGTGGTGGGAACGACATCCCTCGATCTGATCCAACTTCAAGGTGAAGATTGAGCTAAACGACTTCCATAGCCAGGTTCCCATTGCATGCTGGGAAGCGAATGAGCGAACGGAAAAGCAACAAAGTGTGTTGCCTTCTTGATATTTGGGACCTTCTTTACATCTAACCAGTAAGAGAGTGAACGTTCTCACGTTAGCAAACAAACAAGAGTCTACAGCCATGCTAGCAACTGTACTTAGTAGAGCTTTCAACCTGCCTCTATAAACCATTTGAATTTCATTCCTTATAATTTTTAATATTCAACTTACTGTATATTCAAATATGTAATGCTCAAATTCTGCCTATGATTTACATTTTCTACACTACTCAGGCTTAGGCATTGCCAATGCCACTATCAGCATGTGGTGTTTGAATACGTTCTGTCCCCTATAGGGCTTCCAATATTAACCTAGAAGGGGCAACTATGTCACTGTGCATTGCATTTCTGGCACACCGCTTTGTTTACATTGTTTTTCAACCATGAGCACACAGCGGCAAACACAAATCAACAGAGAACCCTGTAATGAAATAGTATGTGTAGTGAAGTGGCTCTGTTGTAAAGGCTTACAGTAGGCTACTCGGTCAGTACACTGACAGCATGTTTGAAAGCATGAAATGATAAGTCATAAATTAAGTAACATAGTGTTAGCCACCAACAGCAATGATAACTGATAAATGGAGCTGTCACTACTTTTATTAACAGTTTCTAAGCAACCTGGTTCTTGTAGATTGTCATGTTAATAAGAATACAGCTATTAGAAGTTAGTCACTCCCTCTCTACTACTTGGTCTCTAGCTCCGTGCCCTAAGATCTCACAATGCCTTGTGTTGCTCACTCCCGCTAACTTATTGTTCAGACGAGACGTGACAAAAGCATTTTGTTTTTACATGCGGGCAGGCCAAGCGAGAAGGGATAGATTCGCTAATGTTAGTCAACACATTTGTAAAAAAATAAATAAATATTTGAATAGTGATTTCAGCATTGGGTTATTGATTTTGTTACTATTCAAATTATATTCAACTTTCGGAATTTGTTCCAACAGTCCTAATACTTGCATAACATAGTAATGCTTTGAGAAAGATGCTCACCTCACTAGTTAACATGCTCAAAATGATAATGTTAACATGGTAATGTTTACGGTCACCATCTTTGCTGGTTTGCAGAAAACACAAAGTACGGATGGAAATATGTTTTGCAGGTATTTGGTCATCATAAAGTCAAGTATTGGAAAAATTTGACCTGATGGTGGAGCTAGTTAGATAGTTGTTGAGATATTTCAGTCAGGACAAAATTGGTGGGCCGACCGTCAGACCAACATTGTCATGTTTGCTGATGGGAAGTAGCCTACAAGTAGCCTCAGCAGCTGTATCACCACTGATACCAATACAGCTAGATATAGTATTTGTGCACCTCCACTTTTAAATCCATTGTTTTATATTCACTTAGTGTTTAATAGTTTGAACAAAATAAAAAAACAAAAACATTAACATTAAATTAAATTAGTTATTAGTTTTGGCATGTTGCCCCACTTCCTCCCTTGAGAGCACAGAGTGAAACAAAAACAACAATCCTCTATGGAAAGTTATACATGTCCTCACATTTTAAGACCCTGCATTTTTAAGGCATGACCCTTTTAAGTTCGCAAAAGTGTTCAGAGGTCCCTCCTGTAAATTTGATTGGCACTGCCATAAAATTAAAAGGACCTATTGGCAGGGGCACCTTTGACAAATTGTAAACCAGCTGAGTTCGCCTCTTCAAACCTAACATGTAACACTTGTGAATGAGTCACATAACTACACTATGGATCTGCCAAACACATTTACGTGCTCAGCCAGCGTGCCAAATACAACACATGGATCTAGAAGAGTGTAAGTGAGGCCTGCACATCCAATTTTTTTTTTTATTTTATTTTAGAAAACAACTATTACTACAATGGAGGGAATGATGCACTATTAATGTAGGCCTTTTCTATAAAAGAGAGTAAGAAACAGTGAGAATATAGCAGATTAAACAGGCTTACCTCAAGTCACTCTTATATTGAATGAGAATGAGATGTGCACGTTTTGGCACTAACCAGCTTCTATCAGTCAACCACTTACTCAGCAATTATATTTGTTATAACTGAAGTGCAGGGTAATACATGTGATGACTGATCCTGTTTCATTCAGTTAAAGCTGCTCTACTATTTATTATGTCTCCTTCATTTTCTTTCACTCATAGGTTTTGGTCTCAAGTATGGAAAGCCCTCAAAGCCAAGGTGGAAAAAAACTGGCAATGTTGGCCAAAAAAAGTTGATCTCCTACGTAGAAGAGGAGGCTTAATTAGGCTATTTCGAGAGTGAGAAAGCCGTGCAGAATGAAGCACTAAGTGCAATATACAAAGGGAATTGAAAGTTCAGCCAAATGCGGCATGAAAATTAGGTTCTACCTAGGTAACTATAAATGTCCACTTCCACTACATCCATTTTATTGTATATACAATAGGCTATTTATGATAAGTGTGATCTTCTGTTCATAGCTTGTTTTGACTTGTTTTCTTTCTCTCTATCTATATGTTTCTAATAAATCTGAAGGCTTATTGCCAAGTAGGTTTTTGACATGGAAGGGATTTACTTCAGTGTTTGGTGCATAATAAACATTTTAGGAGGAAATAAAAACAAAAGCAAAGTAAAACACTTACAGTACAGGCCAAAAGTTTGGACACACCTTCTCATTCAATGCGTTTTCTTTATTTTCAGGACTATTTACATTTTAGATTCTCACTGAAGGCATCAAAACTATGAATGAACACATCTGGAATTATGTACTTAACAAAAAAGTGTTATGTCTTATATTTTAGATTCCTCAAAGTAGCCACCCTTTGCTTTTTTGATAGCGCTGCAAACCCTTGGTGTTCTGTCAATGAGCTTCATGAGGTAGTCACCTGAAATGGTTTTCACTTCACAGGTGTGACTTGTCAGGGTTAATTAGTGGAATTCTTTCCCTTATTAATGGGGTTGGGACCATCAGTTGTGTTGTGCAGAAGTCAGGTTGATACACAGCCGACAGCCCTATTGGACAACTTAGAATTCATATTATGGCAAGAACCAATCAGCTAAGTAAAGAGAAATGAGTGGCCCTCATTACTTTAACAAATGAAGGTCAGTCAGTCCGGAAAATTGCAAAAACTTTGAACTTGTCCCCAAGTGCAGTAACAAAAACCATCAAGCGCTACAACAAAACTGGATCACATGGCCCCAGGAAAGGAAGACCAAGAGTCACCTCTGCTGCTGAGGATAAGTTCATCCGAGTCACCAGCCTCAGAAATCGCAAGTAACAGCAGCTCAGATTAGAGACCAGATGAATGCCACACAGAGTTCTAGCAGCAGACACATCTCTAGAACAACTGTTAAGAGGAGACTGCGTGAATCAGGCCTTTATGGTCAAATAGCTGCTAGGAAACCACTGCTAAGGAGAGGCAACAAGCAGAAGAGATTTGTTTGGGCCAAGAAACACAAGGAATGGACATTAGACCAGTGGAAATCTGTGCTTTGGTCTGATGAGTCCAAATTTGAGATCTTTGGTTCCAACCGCAGTGTCTTTGTGTGACGCAGAAAAGGTGAACGGATGGATTCTACATGCCTGGTTCCCACCGTGAAGCATGGAGGAGGAGGTGTGATGATGTGGGGGTGATTTGCTGGTGACACTGTTGGGGATTTATTCAAAATTGAAGGCATTCTGAACCAGCATGGCTACCACAGCCTCCTGCAGCAACATGCCATCCCATCCGGTTTGAGTTTAGTTGGACCATCATATATTTTTCAAGAGGACAATGACCCCAAACACACCTCCAGGCTGTAAGGGCTATTTGACCAAGAAGGAGAGTGATGGAGTGCTGCGCCAGATGACCTGGCCTCCACAGTCACCGGACCTGAACCCAATCAAGATGGTTTGGGGTGAGCTGGACCGCAGAGTGAAGGCAAAAGGGCCAACAAGTGCTAATCATCTCTGGGAACTCCTTCAAGACTGTTGGAAAACCATTTCAGGTGACTACCTCTTGAAGCTCATCAAGAGAATGCCAAGAGTGTGCAAAGCAGTAATCAGAGCAAAGGGTGGCTACTTTGAAGAAACTAGAATATAAGACATGTTTTCAGTTATTTCACACTTTTTTGTTAAGTACATAATTCCATATGTGTTCATTCATAGTTTTGATGCCTTCAGTGAGAATCTACAATGTAAATAAACATGAAAATAAAGGAAACGCATTGAATGAGAAGGTGTGTCCAAACCTTTGGCCTGTACTGTATTTCTGAAACCTTATCCATATGTTTTTTCAATAATATTTTACAATATAATACTGGCTGTGGATAAAGCAGGCTTGATTTTACAAAAGACATATTAAACTAATGTCACTAGTATAGCTACAAACAGGTAGCTGCCATGTTTGTTGTTTATACCCTCCCATAAGTGGGAATGGCATATTTTACATATCTCTGTTAATGCAAGCTTTTTGTTCAGTTCAAAATGGCAGCAACTCAGCTCTGCGGATGCACACAGATGTTGTACTGACAACCCAATGGAGGGTCACCTTGTATTATTATAACCTATTTGTTTCAGTTCATCAATTATAGACATCATCAATTAGCTGATTGTCATAAAAAATAGAATATAAAGAAATGCAAAAGGATATTTCAAAAAGAGAAGAATCCAAACTCCGGCATAAATCAAATCTTCTGTGTAAGATTCTAATCATTTATGCCACACAGCGTTAGTACTGTATTTATTTAACATATATGTCCCAGGACATTATATACAGTATATACAGTATATGTGAAATGGACCTGAATCATCCAGCGGAGAAAACATACCACTTTCTCTACCAAAGAACTGGAGAGATTTAAGAATGTGGCCTCAGACTTGGCACAAATATGCCAGACAGTCACGAAGCTGAATGTGGGCAATAAACAACAAGTCATGCAAATCTACACTTCACATGCAACACAGTTGGTGATTCACTTAACCGTTTGGCTGAAATTTTATTCCGTTTGGCATCAGTTACATATGGCATCATCTTTTATTACAGTAGAGTAAAGACAAACACACAAGTGAAGCTGAATGCAGGTTATCAATATAATACTCACAAATTACACCATGCAGGGAGAATCCAAGTAAACCACTCTCACTGCCAACTTCATTTGAGACAATGGAAATCTTTCGGTCTCCCCTCCCTTTTGAGCAGTCAGAACACTGCTCCCTCCTTACGTCAGCACCGCTCCCCTATTAAAACAATATACGAAAGACTTTGTGCAAAGGCCATTAATGACTAGAGGAATTAATACTGAGCCATGGCCATGTCTCAAAGGGTTATGTCGACTTCCCACACTATGAGAGTCTGCTATACAGCAGGCCTCCATGACCACCAGCATTGCCAGGACACAATCGTTAACATCAGGACCTACACGTTTCCTCTTAATTGGATGCCTTTCATCAAACAATTACAAGCTTGCTGCTGCCAACCAGCTGGGAAGGGAAGGGCTCGACAGAGATAACACAATTACATACAGAGAACGAAAGCAAGTAATATCAGAGATGCTGGAGGCCAACTAAGTCTCATAATCACCCTTTTTCCTAAACACATTAGGGTTTCCTGTAGGTGCTTCAGTATTTTTTTTAAATAAAAATAACATTGTCCATTATAAAAGTTTTCTTTTTTACGAATCATTATAAACTCCATCCTTTGGGCTTTTGTCTGCATTTATATATCTATTTTTAAGTTCTTTATAATATATACAATTAGTCGATCTTAGAAAATGTTTCAGAATCTCTTTTTGTAAATGGCAAAACGGCATTCTTTTGTAAAATCATAAATATATATGGATCTATCTAAAGACCCTACACCTTCGTGGTCCTACGGCACAGGTGTTTTCACCTTTGGCTGATTGGACAACTTCTCAGGACTTTGTGGGCGTGTACATACTGTTTGAATGACATCTCCCTGACTCTCCTGTTAGTTGCACCTGTTCGGGTAGAAATCAAATTACAAGCATACAGAAGCTACGTCCAACTTCGACCTAAGCAAATCTAATCAGCCAGAATAATTGAAAACACCTTTGTGAAGAACAAGTTGGACTGTGTAATTTGGTATTTTGTCATCCACCTTTTTACCCATAATCAAATCTCAACTACCTACGTCAAAAGAGGAGCACACTGGCCAAAACCAGAAGAGGCAAACTGTACCAACCAAATGGATAATATCACCACCAGCCTTGCAAAAGGACTTCAGTCAAAATTCAGTCTCCCAAAGCTGTTCCCCCTACACAAGGGCAACAGAACACACTCATAAAAGACAGGCGGGAACATCTTCATGTCAGTCTTACAACATGACGTTTGAATTCCCACAGTAGCATTTACTTACCATAAATTGAGTCAGCAGTTGCGTATTCTTGCATTGCCAGACCTATCTTCACAGCTGTCTGGATTAAGGTCTGTCTACACCACACATACATACAGTTAAACATAATTTGCTTGTGTATCGCCATGTGTACTTAATCCATAACAATCCCCACCAATCTGTCCCAAAACGTCCCAGTTAGAGAGTAATTGGAGTAATCATATTCTTTGTAAATCTTTACAATTATTCACAGAAAGAACCAAGTAGGCCTGCCTTGTTCATGTTGCACTATCCAAACCTTCTTCAAGACTTGCCATTTTCAGCGTGTAGCTTGCTAGCTTGAAGTTTGTTGTTGCTTTCCAAAGCTTACAGAGTTTGAGAACGGCAACACACAGAGAGCAAAAGGTGAGGTTCGCAAACAGGATCTCAGGCAATTATCCTGTAAATGTACTTTTGTTGATCCAGACTAGCAGTTGCATAATCTATCACAGTGAACATTAAAAAAAAAATAAACTAAAAACTAATGGCTGCCTAATGGCTGCCTGAAAAGTGGGACAAAGCCATTCATGACATGAAGTAAATGTTATTTGCAGTAAATGAGCTAATGCGCATCTATCTTTTATACAATTATTTCTATGTTTTAATATTCTTAAATCCACCAACATGCTTTGGTTCACATGTGGTTTGATTTACAGTGCAGTGGGTAGTAACATCTTCTAACATTACAAATCTGAATGTATTAGCTATTGAAATATTCTGGCCACATTCCAGAATGGCTTGAAAGATTCATGTCGTGTTTATGATGGAATTAGATGGCTTCTGGCCCCTGGGTTCAAAGAACCATCCTGAAACAAAGGAAGATGGAGAATGACCTGACCTGGTTTTGCAGTGTGAAATCACTCCCAGGTCACATGTGTTTTTGTTCATCCTCTTCACCTTGAGGTTTTAGAAGATGGAGCAGATAGCACGCAATGGTGCAACAGACCTGCTAAAGGCCACCTCGCTGGTCCAGATGCAGTCTTTCATCTTTTTTTAGAAACACAGTTGTGGTAACGATGATTTCTACACTGACAGAAAGCCTGTGTATGATCACAGCATGCTGTTGCTCGGGGACACAACGGGCATGCGGTTTATTATTCTGAATCTGGAGAATATTTCATGGAAATATTCTCTGCTAGTCATGGGGTGAAAACCTTTCACGCTATTATTGACAACTTCTCCACAGCGAGCCAAGTGACTCCCCCAGCTTGACTCTGTCTGTCGTTTTCACAGTTAGGCCCATGTGTGCATATTGCAAAATAATAATTGTCCAATTTATCACATTGGTGGAATGGTGAAATACTCTGGATATATAAAACTGATAGGGTCAGTAGTTGACAGTAGATAGACCACCGCCTCATCAAGATCAAATGAGTGCCATTATGCACTGAATCTTCTCAAGTTTTTCGTGATAAGAGAAGCACAGTGAGGCTCTCCAGACCAGCTCTGCTATCCCTGCACAGATAAAGGGCTTCCTTTTTGAAATGTCCCACTCCTCATTTGGATAAGCAGCATAATCAGCAGAACACTTTTAAAACTATTCACTCATTAATGTTTGAAACAGGGCATTCTTGTTTGCACCCTGAGTCAATTTGGACATAGTCCATGCTCTGTTGAACCTTTGAAGAGTTGAAGCTTCATTTGTCACCAACAAATGGATTTGAAAGATGTCTGTCACTCCAATTATGTTTGGCTTTGACATAAATAAGAGAACACAGGAATTCTGTATGTGAAAATTAAATTAAAAAAACAACTCTGGCTTAGGATCTACCCAAGTGTTTTATGTCAGAATTACAAAGGAACATTACAGCTGCAGATTCACATTTTTTAAATAAGACAATCCTTTTTATCTTTCATTTACATAACGTTCAAGTCTCACAACAGACAGACCAGAACAGCAAGACATAGTTTAGAGTGAAAACAGAACTTCAATCAAATCAAAAGCAGATGGCAGAAGAATGTCTTAAAATGCTGAGAAAATTTCCAAATATAGAGACCTCTCTTCTCGTTGATGTGAAATTTACATGTAAAATATTAATAAATCATGCGTAATCCTTGCTGTGATTCAAGACATTTTATATAATTGAAAGGTCTCTCTGTGTATTGTGTCTTATGCTTGGATGTCGAAATTCAACAAGACAAATGTGCCGAAGCTTCGTTTATTAACTTCAGAAATATATATACACCGTCCCATTCGTTCCAAGAACTGTTTTAACACCAAAATCATTTCAAATATTTAATTTAGTGAAGATTAAGTTTTTCCTTTGTTAGCAACCATCAGCTGATGTCAAATTAAAAGCACCCAACATGAGCTCCCCTGCTGTTTTCAATTATACTCCACAGTTACCCAGACAAAGTGAAATACAATACAACACATGGCTATACTTAAATATGTGCTGTACTCATCTGAGTTCTATTTCTTCCAGTTGTAACTACTTTTTTATGTTGAGACAATGTAGTTATATTTTTTGTATGTAAACAATAGGAAAGAAATGTAAATATTACAGAAACTAAATTGTGAAATGTGAACAACATTGCTTTTACAGTACATGACTTTTATTTATTTTTCCTAATAACTGAAATGCTGATTTCAGTTTGGAAAGGAGCATGTAATGGACTGCAGACAACAAGGGAAATAAGTACAAAAAAGGGTGTAATTTAACATTTTAACATCTCCAAAAAGGATAAAAAAATGTTTTCCAAATGGTTGTTTTGAATGTGCATTGCCATTTGTACAGTAAACTCTTTTTGGAGGAGTTCAGCACACATTTATCATACTGTGTTGTACCAAGACATATAAACTCTTAAGAGAAATATAAGATTTAGGTAAATTAGCTAAGTACTACAGTTTTGAGAATAATTATTGCACCTCACAGCCCTAGGTGAAAGTTCTTAAACTTGTGAATGATGTCAGTGGTATATTGTGTATTATGTGACATTATTTATGAATCTGTTTTGTTTGCTCATGTTTGAGAGGGACTATAAGGTCACATTCATCTCTAATAAAAAGTTGTGTTAGAATTATGAAGTGTTTCAAAGAGATATAGCAAAACAGTGAATGCCATCTATTGCTTATTACAAATATTCTTATCAAGTCCTCTAAACCATACAACGATCTAGGTCATTTATTCCTACCCTCTAATATGACCCACAGGAGTGTTTCATAAATTAGCATCCCCTAGCTGTGGCAGGATTGGTGTCTGTAGTGACTTGCTGAGTACGCTGTCATCCCAAATTAGTTGACTTTACTAGAAATGTGAAATGTATGCACAAGCTGAAACTTAACAGGTCAAGTTGTATTAACAAGTCGATGCAGTAGACAAAACAAATTTACATTAGTAGTCATTTCTAAAAATCATTAGTAAACATAAATTATATTTTTTCTGGAGTCATGTTGTCTAAAATAAGCATGTTAAGTTACAGCTTTAGTACGTAACTTTTTTATTTTAATGAACGTCCGTTACATTTAAGCCATTGCCAAATGAGTTGATACAAAGCTAATTAAGACTATCAGCTCCACACAACTCTCTCTGTATTTCTCAGTATGGTTATGTTCAGAAACTAGTGTCGTCCGGCGACTTTCGCACACAGAAAAATCAAGTGAAGATAATTACCTCTTCTGAAGAGTCCATTATATTTTTTTAAATATCCTCCGTGTCCTCCTCGGCTGCTAGCAACTGTGTGGAGGAGGGGTGGAGGTGGTGTGCAATCACAGAAGACTCGTATCATGTGGATACACAGACAGTTTTGTTGTCATTACTTAGAATTTCTCATGGGTGCGACACAAACTATGCACTATAGCTTTAAACATGCAAAAAAACGTATCAAATACTGTAAACCTGTTAGAGTCGTGACTCACTCTGATCTTTCACCCATGTCTTTAAATTAACCCATGAGTCGCGAGTCTCTAGTATCATTAATTTGGATCGGTTGAGTCCTACTACAATTCAATCTAAAATGATAACAGTGCCACACACAAAGCTCTTGAAACATTAGCTACTACTAGTCCTAGCCATCTTAGCTGCCAAAAGCTTTATAACTTACAATTTTGTAGGCAACAACAACTCCACAAGTCAACAGAGTGAGCAGAGACAGTCCGAGATTAGGAACTTCCCGCAGAGCTGGAAATATTGCAACCTCGCAGACCATGGGAGCTCTTGAGTTCTCGAGTCAGTCAGTCAGTATGCAATTAGGTCGAGCAGACAGTCCGAAACATTGCAAGCTCGGTAGACCATGGGAATCATGAGCTCTTGAGTCCTTGTGTCAGTCAGTTGTGCGAATCAGCCAGCTACGTTGTCATGAGTGCAGTGAGTGAAGTCTCTCCTCCAGTCAGGGAGAAAAGCAAATCCACAACAAAAGCCATTCTTTCACTTCTGAAATAGCATAGAATGTTCTGCACATAGCCTAACCCTACTATAGATTTGGTGTATAAATGTAGTATATTAAAATACAATTAGGTCAAGCAGAAAACATTGCAAGCTTGCCAGGACTGAGTTTCCTTGGCAATTTAGCAATACTGATTCAAGTGACTAAAGTGACTCGCAAATCCCGGATCAGTTTAGTGAGTGACTCAGAATAACCCGTATCCTTAAAAGGAATCGAGTTTGCCAGGCCTAATAACAAATATAAACATTAGGCTACTAGGCTAGATTTCTAGCCTGATGTGGTCCTACTCAGATTTTATTCAGAATCTCGAATTTTGTGGGCGGGGCTAAATTCGGCTGGCATCCAGGCTACTAGATTTCACTACTGAAGAATTAATTTGCCTATATAAATATAGTTTTTTCTTTATGACAAAATCATTTTAAGAACTATGTATCCAATACATTTGTTCCAAAAAAAAAAACTACTTCACACAGGACATCATGACTTACCAATGCATATTAATGCATATTAATGCATGGCCAGTTTCAGTCAGGAAATAGATATACTAGTCTCCAATCTCCATTTGTATCACTGTCGAGTTTCTCACTGCCCAGAAGCCATTAGTCCCCTAATGGTGCAACAATAAATGCAGATAAACAATACTAAATCAGCCATACAAAACTAAAACCCAGATAACAGAAATGCACACCCAAAACATTAACAGAACAATATTAAAACACACTTTAACCAGGACAGAAATAGTTCAGAACATATATTTTTTTCCCATGAGCCTTTGTATCACTTCAGTGCAGAACAGTTCAAATACAGAAACTTTTTTTTATCTTTAGTTATCTCTGTTTAATATGATCTTTGCAATGCATCCTTAACCCTCAGGAACCTGAGGCCATTTTTACAATTCCTTGTCCGTCTGGTTTTATTTTCTAAAAAAGCTTGTAAAACATCAACCCTGTTGTCTATAGTCAATCAATGTACATCATTTTTTTCAGGAAAAACGGGCATATTAGAATATTTGTGCTGTAGTGAGGTCAATTGAATGTAAAAAAGTTTGTATGACCTTAAGCGGATTATTACAAACAACTAATGAATATTGTTTTTAACAAAACATGAAAGAATAAGTAGTGGCCACTAAAAAGTTTAATTACAACTAAATATTGGTTTACAGTGTAGGCTGCAGAAATGGTGAAAAAAAATTAACATGTTCTATGATTAGTACATCATAATTATAACTTCCTCTTGGCAAGAAATACATCCCTTGTATGTGCACAAGTTTTCTCCTAGTGTTCCAAGGTTCTCATCATACTAAAATGCATACCAGATGGACTGTAGACTTTTAAAATGTAATTTATTTTTTCCACCGACCTTCAGTCTGTATCACCTGACAGAAATGAATGGGTAACAAAACACTTTTATTATTACTGCTTTTTGTAGTGAGGCTGGCAGGCCAACAGGTGCTGCCACACATGAATGCAAATTAGTTGATTTATTTTCATTCATTATCTACACTGCACTGCAGTTAGTTTACTTCACAATAAATCAATTATATTAGTTCACATCAAAATGGACATTACAGTGCACACTAATCATATTGAATGAATTCATTGTGGAGTTGAGATGGTTAAAGTAAAAATGCATCATATTTCCATATAACATATATTTGAAAAAATACTGTACTGTTACATTGTGTTGTGACAGGCTCCTTGAGTATAGCACAACTTTTTATAGTAGAGAAAAGGCCTACCCTTACCCCTCTTCCTCATTTTGCTTTAAATCTGCATTGACGCTTTTGCACAGCATATAAGCCAGTCATAACACAGTTTTGGAAAAGGGCGTACACTTTTACAGTAACAAATTAAATTTATGGACACAATGGTCTAAAACCCATGTGTGGCCCACCGCTGACTGTCAAAACTAAATGAAACTTGAGTGCAGAGAAAAGTTCAGAGTATTTGTGTGTCAAGAATGAACTTTTGCCAGGTCATCCAGTTTGTGTGCACATGAAGACATGAACTTTTATTTCATGCATCATGAATCATCATGCATCATCACTCATAATGGAGGAAGACCTGCTATCGTACTTTACCTGTGTGTGTGTGTGTGTGTGTGTGTGTGTGTGTGTGTGTGTGTGTGTGTGTGTGTGTGTGTGTGTGTATGTATGTGTGTGTGTGGGTGGGTGGGTGTGTTTATACGGAAATGTGCCACCATAAATCAGCTTGATTGCTTGTAGACATATCAAAGCACTGGCAACACTCCTGTGATGTGAACTCTAAAGCGTCTCCAAATTCCAGAAAAAACAAGCATCTCGTTGATTTTCTGATATTATTTCATAATACATTCTGCTGTTGACGAATTGTGCAATAATTGGTTTTAGAGAAAATCATTAAAGAATCCACCACAGGGGGTGTTATTTTGGTAGAAACACTGCAATAGCTGGTGACTGCCCCATGCATGGCAAGAACAAGAATGTGACTGAAAATATAAAACAGAGTGAGATTATAGAACTTAAGGATGTGAGAAAATGTGAGAAATCTTTTTCTTTTAATTGAAATTGTCTAGTACCAGTCAGGCAAAATTTTCACAGCCGATCAATCATGGTGAAACAGTTGTAGTAACATGTCATAAGACTTAATGAACATTGACTATATCTTCTCATTACATGTACTGATAGTGGTCATTTAGGTATTGTCTTCATTAAGTAGCCCTCTCCTGGATCCATTGTTTTGTTTCTTGAGTCTGTCGGACCAAGGATTCGTCACGCAGCTCCTGCTTGTTTTCTCAGCTGGCCAGCCGAGTGTCCACGGTCACTGTCATGTCCTCAGCCTGTGGTCTCTGCATCGTTAGACAGGAAGATGAATGCGAGTGCTATGGGCAGCATCATTATTAATGAAAAGTGACATCATCGCGTGGTCTGCTTAAAAGCAATCAGGCCTTTCTCTCTGCAACACTCAATGCAATCCAGATGTCTGTTTGATTAAAGGCTTAAGCGAGATTGGAGAGGGTGAGATGGGGGGCTGGGAGGCACAGCACAGGTTGACCCCTAGATCCTAAAACAGAGAGTTTTATAAATTTATTTTAAAATAAAAAACACATGGATGGAAACCCCACTCCCGCAACCCTTCTCCTACCCGTTTCTGATGGTTGTCACCTGGTTTCAAGCAGCAGGACTTGATAATCTGCACGAAAATTCCTGTCTAATTGGACCTTCTACTTATTGTGAGACATTACATATTTCCCACTCCTAATAGTTGTGGGAAATTCACACGCTAATGTTTTCACACTGCTGGAAGCTAATTGGACAGTCAAAGCTTACTTACAGGGATAGTATTTGTTGTAATCAATGTTTTTAACCTGCTATCAGCATGGCTCTGCATGGCAATGTTGGTCAGTGTCCACCACTTTGGTACAGACAAACAACTATTGGATTGCCAACCCATTTTGTACAAATATTCATATTCCACAGAGGATGAAGCCTACTTACTTTGGTGATCCTTCGACTTTTCCTCTAGCGCCATCAGGAGGTCAATGTTTTCACTTATCCAGTGAAATATCTCAACATCTACTTGATGCATACAACCTTGCAATCCCCTGACCTTTGCTTTAGCGCCGTTATGAGGTTGACATTTGTGGTTTTGACTGGAAAGTATTGGATAAATTGCCATGATCATCTGTAATGGCTAATATTCTTATAATTTGTATTGAATGTTTCCTTCACCTTAGTTTATCTAGTTTTACAATCGAAACTTGAAAACCAAACTGAAAAAAACTGTCAAACACGCACAGTCATTTCCATAAAAATTGCAATGGAGGTGTGGAACAGTCAAAACCAATTGTATATACTGTCTCTAGTTGCACTTGTTTGAGAGAAGAAATGGGACATGATTTCGATCTACCTCATTTTCTCCCAAAATAACATTTCAGCATGTCGTCCAAATCATAATGTGAAGAGGCCTTGAAAACCTCACAGTGACAGATGTGCTTTCAAGGCAGTGGCACCAGGTACTCGCCTCCTGTCCAGCAAAGAAGGATTTAGGTAAACTCAAAAACATAAAAACACACCTCACCTGTCATTGGCCAGGATAAATGAAGTCTACCTCGTTTTTTCCCTTCTCTCCCCAACCAGCATTTGACCTGTGCTGGCCACAAGAAGACTCAGGCGGTTTGGACTGACTGCAACACGAACTGCCACATAAAATGACTCACCTGACGCTGACTGGGCGTGACCGTCCTCAGCTCACATTTTCCCCCACCAATTTTTATGCGAGCAAAGCCAATGTTGAAACTGAAGTCTAAACCCACCCAGTGCTTTTTGGCCCACTTGTTTTCTTTAGCGTAAATGTTGCTGATGCAGGATGGATAGAGGGATGAAAAATGAGAATCAGTGACTCACTTTATTTGCTTTATTCCATTAATGGCAGGCACGATGTTTATCATGTTACTATGGTGGCTCTGAGGGTATCCCAAGTTCTGTGACATGCTGTTTTCCACCACGTTTCCATGTATGGGGGCCATAGGAAAGCCTAAATATCACTAAGAGATGTATGTCTGTTTTGTTTTGACTTCACATGTACCAAACAAACATGCAGTGCCTTGGAGAAAACACTGGGAAACTCCCTTTTTCTGTGTGTCAAGCTATCCCATTCTCTGTGTGCCAAATGTAATACAGGCGAAACCATCACTCACTGTTTGTGCCTCTGTCAGGTTTGCAATGATGCTGTCTGGTGTAAGGTTGACGGATGCCACACATGTAGGCTGTGACCAATGTGAGGGGCGAGGATCATGAGACACCTTGAGCCAGTTATACAGGAAAAGGTTGTGCAGCAGAAGGTTAAAGATGACCTAAAGTGAAAACACTAAACAGCCTGTCCATCAACATGTTTGTGTGTTTGTTTTACCAATTATTGTTTGCATGCCATCTGACTTATACAAGGGAAACCTTTTCAAATGTTACACTCATTTTGAAGGGAAGACTTCTTACAATGAAATACATATAATGCTCTAGTCTGGGATAGTCTAGAGAGTCTATTTAGAGGTTGTACCAGAATAGGTTTATGTCCATCCATCCATCTTCGTCCGCTTATCCGGTATCGGGTCGCGGGGGTAGCAGCTCCAGCAGGGGACCCCAAACTTCCCTTTCCCGAGCCACATTAACGAGCTCCGACTGGGGGATCCCGAGGCGTTCCCAGGCCAGGCTGGAGATACAGTGAGGAAAATAAGTATTTGAACACCCTGCTATTTTGCAAGTTCTCCCACTTAGAAATCATGGAGGGGTCTGAAATTGTCATCGTAGGTGCTTGTCCACTGTGAGAGACATAATCTAAAAAAAAAAAATCCAGAAATCACAATGTATGATTTTTTAACTATTTATTTGTATGATACAGCTGCAAATAAGTATTTGAAGACCTGAGAAAATCAATGTTAATATTTGGTACAGTAGCCTTTGTTCGCAAGTACAGAGTTCAAACGTTTCCTGTAGTTTTTCACCAGGTTTGCACACACTGCAGGAGGGATTTTGGCCCACTCCTCCACACAGATCTTCTCTAGATCAGTCAGGTTTCTGGGCTGTCGCTGAGAAACACGGAGTTTGAGCTCCCTCCAAAGATTCTCTATTGGGTTTAGGTCTGGAGACTGTCTAGGCCACGCCAGAACCTTGATATGCTTCTTACAGAGCCACTCCTTGGTTATCCTGGCTGTGTGCTTCGGGTCATTGTCATGTTGGAAGACCCAGCCTCGACCGATCTTCAATGCTCTAACTGAGGGAAGGAGGTTGTTCCCCAAAATCTCGCAATACATGGCCCCGGTCATCCTCTCCTTAATACAGTGCAGTCGCCCTGTCCCATGTGCAGAAAAACACCCCCAAAGCATGATGCTACCACCCCCATGCTTCACAGTAGGGATGGTGTTCTTGGGATGGTACTCATCATTTTTCTTCCTCCAAACACGGTTAGTGGAATTATGACCAAAAAGTTCTATTTTGGTCTCATCTGACCACATGACTTTCTCCCATGACTCCTCTGGATCATGCAAATGGTCATTGGCAAACTTAAGACGGGCCTTGACGTGCTGGTTTAAACAGGGGAACCTTCCGTGCCACGCATGATTTCAAACCATGACGTCTTAGTGTATTACCAACAGTAACCTTGGAAACGGTCGTCCCAGCTCTTTTCAGGTCATTGACCAGCTCCTCCCGTGTAGTACTGGATTGATTTCTCACCTTTCTTAGGATCATTGAGACCCCACGAGGTGAGATCTTGCATGGAGCCCCAGTCCGAGGGAGATTGACAGTCATGTTTGGCTTCTTCCATTTTCTAATGATTGCTCAAACAGTGGACCTTTTTTCACCAAGCTGCTTGGCAATTTCCCCGTAGCACTTTCCAGCCTTGTGGAGGTGTACAATTTTGTCTCTAGTGTCTTTGGACAGCTCTTTGGTCTTGGCCATGTTAGTAGTTGGATTCTTACTGATTGTATGGGGTGGACAGGTGTCATTATGCAGCTAACGACCTCAAACAGGTGCATCTAATTTAGGATAATAAATGGAGTGGAGGTGGACATTTTAAAGGCAGACTAACAGGTCTTTGAGGGTCAGAATTCTAGCTCATAGACAGGTGTTCAAATACTTATTTGCAGCTGTATCATACAAATAAATAGTTAAAAAATCATATATTGTGATTTCTGGATATTTTTTTTTAGATTATGTCTCTCACAGTGGACATGCACCTACGATGACAATTTCAGACCCCTCCATGATTTCCAAGTGGGAGAAATTGCAAAATAGCAGGGTGTTCAAATACTTATTTTCCTCACTGTATAATCCCTCCACCTAGTCCTGGGTCTTCCCCTAGGCCTCCTCCCAGCTGGACGTGCCTGGAACACTTCCCTAGGGAGGCACCCAGATGCCTGAACCACCTCAACTGGTTCCTTTCGACGCGAAGGAGGCTCTACTCCGAGCTCCTCACGGATGACTGAGCTTCTCACCCTATCTCTAAGGGAGACGCCAGCCACCCTCCTGAGGAAACCCATTTTGGCCGCTTGCACCCTGGATCTGGTTCTTTCGGTCATGACCCAGCCTTCATGACCATAGGTGAGGGAAGGAACGAAAACTGACCAGTAGATTGAGAGCTTTGCCTTCTGGCTCAGCTCTCTTTTCGTCACAACGGTGCGATAAATTGAATGTAATACCGCACCCGCTGCGCCGATTCTCCGACCAATCTCCCGCTCCATTTGTCCCCTCACTCGCGAACAAGACACCAAGGTACTTAAACTCCTTGACTTGGGGTAAGGACTCATTCCCTACCTGAAGAAGGCACTCCATCGGTTTCCTGCTGAGAACCATGGCCTCCGATTTAGAGGTGCTGATCCTCATCCCAACCGCTTCACACTCGGCTGCGAACCGATCCAGTGAGTGCTGAAGGTCACAGGCCGATGATGCCATCAGGACCACATCATCTGCAAAAAGCAGCGATGAGATCCCCAGCCCACCGATCTGCAACCCCTCCCCCGAATAGGTTTATGTGGTTTAATTTAAAAAAAAAACACTATATTTTTGTTGTACTGCACATTGCTGCAGCTCCTCTTTTCACCCTGTGTGTTGAGCTCTCTGTTTTAGCTACAGAGTGAGGCATCACACTTATATTCCATCTTTGTTGGGAGTCGCACATGCGCAGTAACTAGGTAGACACTACTAGCTAGTCAGTTGCAGAGTATGAGGGCGTGCCACGCTAACAGCTAGGCGAGCATTATAACGTGTTACAAAGTGACGCATGTCGTCATGGAAGTAAAGGCTGGACTACAATAAAGCTGTTTGGAGCAGTTTGTGAACTGTGTTTTCTCTGGAAGATGGTAGGTCCCTTTGGGGTGGACTTTGGGCTTTTTTACTTTGTAAACCTATAACATGCACAAAAAATATATATAACACAATAAAGGAAAAGGAAAAAGCCAAAAAGCATAAAAGAGCACTTTAAGACCTCAACACTAATACTTTAATCGTTCATATAATTCAGATTTACAGCTGGCACTTACAGTTACCATCCAAATATTTTACCTGTCCTTGTCAATGAAGATGCTGAGGCAGTGTGATCTAATTTGAAGTATATATCTGTGATTGTATTCATACTTTATGCTGAACTCTTCATGCCCTCTCATTAAAAAAATAATTATTATCATTAACTCTTGCATTTTTTGTTGTTGCAAAAGGGTAGTTTTGGCAAATATGTTTAGGCCAGCTGCTAGGAGAGCAGATTTGGTAAAGCAAAGAGGGACGATAGAGAAGCGACCAAGCAGCTTTTTGTTTACATTCAACAAGCCGGCCACCGAAGCGCAGCGCTACATGGCAGCAACCCATTGATGCCGCTGTCGCTGCTACATCACCCGGATTGTTGGTCTGATTGGTTGAAGGACTATCCAATTGGGTACAGAGTCATTTGAACTATGCCCATTGATACAGAGCAAACTCCCCAGACTAATGTTCAATCTTAAAAGATTGAGTTTGGTCTGGTGATAGCCAGACTAAGAAGCTGTCCCTTGCAGCCCTTGCAGAAGCTGTCCCTTGCAAAAAAAAATATATATATATATATATATATATATATATATATATATATATATATATATGGCAAATTTCTGGCAACAATATAAATGTCATCAGCAACAACATTTTCCCACACTATACCAAATCAAATGTTTTTTTTATTGAATAAAAAAAACACGTTTTATGTTTTATGTTTTATGTGAAAACTATCTAATAAACCCTCTAAATGAGGGGCAAAACAAATATTTAAAACTAAAATAGATTGTAAATTTAGCATGATAAATATTTGAACTGCTACAGCGATTTTGAAAAGAGTGTACTTTATCTATGTGTAGACATCTTAAACATATCTTATCAAGGGAGACTTCTGCTTTCTAAACAATGCCAAATCTATCTTTCCTCTCTGGTCCGAAGAGACACGCAAAGCATTTTGGTCTCAGGATGTCTGTCCCCTATTTGAAGTTTATCTAACTACCATATGTATTTGTTTTCCCCAGCAGAGTAAATGATGATTCTCTCTGTCCACTTATCATCCGCCACCCCCATGTTATTTATTATGAAATGACACCTCACTGTCCGGAGAGCCTATTGCTGTGGGCATGATTCATGGAGGCAGACTACGGGACACAGGAAGACCATTAAAAACCCTATCAACATCATGTCACAGTTTGTGGACCACGAGGAGGAAACTGGATAGCCAGCGAGAAGTTTTATGTTCAAGCCTGTTTTACTAATGGGGAGTCCAGATCAAGACACTATAATCCAACTGTAGTCCCAAATGTGACATGATTGCGTTTCACGAGAATAAGCCGAACTTTAAAGAAATAGTTCGACATCTTGGGAAAAACACTTATTTTAGATTCTTACTGAAAGTAAGTAAGAGAAGATTGATACCAATCTTCTCACTTAACTGTTGACAAGAAAGTGATGTGAAGAAGCATATTCTTTTAAATGACTAAAACCTATTCCTTTAACAGTTTGAATAGTGCACAATCACATATTTTTTTATAAGAATCTTGTGTGAGTATGCATGTGTAAAGACAGAAATTATCAATATGGCAACACTAAAACCTATTAGAGAAACTTACAAATGGCCATGGCAAATACACCGAAAATATCCTGACAGTTGCAGATGCCTGAGCTCAAATGGCATCAGTCTGAGCTGAAAAACATTCAGCATGCAATGTTTATGAAACTAAATCCTTAAGAGCCCAGAAATTTCAGCTCAGTGATAAATTTCCTTTTTGGATTGTTTCAATCTTCGAATGCACTTAGATACACATTCTGGCCGCTTTGAAGACTGAAGGTGGACATATGGCTTTCCCTTTCCTCCCTTCAATTTACTGATACATACCAGGTGTTATACTGCTCATGTCGCCTTCACAAGATAAAGGTTTCATTCTTGAAAGAAAAGAAAGAAAAAAAGACACAAAAAAGACACATATTGGTGTGCTACAGTGCTACGGCCTTTTACAAAATATAAATTGTGGCAGAAATTAATTTCTAATTTATTTGTATAAGAGCAGCCAAAACGGCCACAAGAAAGAATTCAGTGCAAAGATAATGAACAGATAAGGAAGGAATGAGAGGCTTTGTTCATTGCCTGTCAGGTTGTGCTGATGGGTGTCTCCTTTAAAAGTCAAGGGGTGGTCAATATCACATACTTCACATAAAAATGCATGGAAAATGTGGCGTGAAATTCTGGTGTTGTGAATTTATCACAGTGATACCCTCATAGCTGTGGGTTTAGGCAGAGGGAAAAAGCTCAGCTAATTTCAAGCTCCTGTAGATCAGACGATGGTAGACTTCTTCAAGTGAGGTAATGGTCATGTTTAACAATAGATTAAGTTGCCAGGACAGGCCTTTGTCACATTAATTAGTATAGGTAACACCAGAGAATGTCTAATAAGGGGAGAACTTCCACTCTCGGGAAAATTCCGGGTTGATACAATGGGGCTAATAGGGAGTGAGATAGGGAGTGAACAGGCTCTCCATAGACAGGCTCTGGTAACACCAAACACCAACCCAGTATGATTCACCCCCAAAATTCAGTATATAACAATAACAATAGCCTGTCTTCATCAGAGATGAATCATATAGGTGGACTCCCTCGCCTCAAAACACAAGTGTTATTACATTTTGCTGTTTTACTGAACCCAAATGATCCAGTACCAGATGTGCAAATCCATACCAGCAGCTGGCTAACTTTCTGTCAGCCCATATTGGAGTGTAAATCCTCTAAAAAATGTCTCTTAAAGCTGCAGCGAGGTGAATTATAGTAACAATAATAGTCCTGCCCTATCAGGAGTGACTGTAAGAACAAACCCAATGGATGTCAATACTCTTGTGAAGTCTGTGTTACTCTTTTTCATAATCACATTTCAAGTTTTAATGAGATTAAGCATGTACAATACAAGCTTACCCAATGTGTGGTCTCCTGCCCTAAATCCCCAACCAAATCCTATTATTACCCATTTTAATTACAGGATAATACCTGTGGGATATTGTATCATTATTGTTGCTAATATTATTAATATACAACTGATTGACACTTGCATCACATGCTTTGCTTTTGAGATGCCATTTCACCCCCGAGCAGACAAATATGCAGACAGCCAGCTACTGTTAATACAGTAGATGTGTTTTTAAATGGGAAATAGGTGCTGCCATTCAGTCCTACACATTCCACACAAGCTTTGGCAGTCAAATGTCGGCAGACGGAGTGGACAAGCTTATTTTGGAAGATAACATGTGATGAAGTCTATTCTGTCTGTTGCTAAATGTAGAGTGTTATTTCAAATGCATTACGCTGATCTGTAAAACAAGCCGCTGTAAATTTTTCCCTGTTAAGTCTTAATAGGCTTGACTCCTGTTATTTTATCTACTGTGTTCAGAGTGCTAAATCAAACTGTTTCTTTTCAGAGGGAAGTGAGTGCAGGGTGAGTCAGGGAGGTCTGAGGAAACCCAGCCACCAAAGGTGTGAAAGATGAGGACAGATGTTGTGTTGTCTCTGATGGTGAGGTCACTTTGATGGCTTTGACCTCATAAGCGCGATTCAGCAGGACTCTCGCAGCCAACAGGTCATAAATATATGCCTGGGATAGGGAGGCAGACATTACCAACATAGCGGTGTATGACCTAATGATCTGGCAAGCTATAGACGGCGTAGTGTGTTGTTTTGGTGTGCCTGTACTACCATTCATTCACACAGCAAAATAGATTGACTGTTCTGGTGTAGTATAAGTAAAGGCGATACTTATCAAAGAGGGTGCTCTTCTAATTCAATTTTAAAGACAGACATACATATATTTGAATTGAATTGAATATTTACACTCTCCACTTTGCAGAAGGAAAGTGTTTTTATACGTTGTCCTTATTACAGGTGTCATGCCAATAAGATGTCCTTGACCTAACACTTGCATGATAGCAATTGAATTGCAAATTGGCTAATTGAGCACTTAAGACTCATTATAAAAATTTGTGTTGATCTGACCGTGACCCCTTAGTCTGTGTTTGATAAATTACTAAGAGTCATGACAGAAGAAACAGTGATACACTGCCCACCGTTGGCAGGAATGCATATTTACAATATGGTCACCATTACACCACACATCCATCACCTAGCCCTGTAGGATTCTGGGGGTCTGCTTAGTGTGAGCTTTGTTCTCTTCAGAATACAAACATGTTTGGGGACCACAAGTCTGATGACGTTCACAACTGCTCTCAAGCTCTCCCCTGTTGTTTTGCAAAAAATGACTGTATCAGTGATCACGTCCCCAAACAGGTCAGGCAATTCCAGTTGCGGAGCCGCATGGAGGATTTATTAGAACCAGATGGGCTGTGCTCCCTCACGAGCTCAACCGAGTCAAAAAACACTGGGCTGGCTTCTCCCAGGCCTGCTCTGGGGGAACGGAGAGCGACTGGTCCACCCATTTCCTTTCCTTGCCCTTCCCAGGCATGTCAGAGAGGAGCCAAGCCAAAAAAAATCAGACCTGCAGTGGCTTTTGGACAGGCTAGGACTCGAACAGTGTGGTAATTACGGATGGCAAGAGGGAAGGTGTGCGGTAGAGAGGAGGGGGGCTGCCAGGCGGAATCATCCCGTGCCAAAGGCTTTAAAAGAGCCACAAAGGAACTAAAAGAAAAATAAACAAACAGATTGCTAAAAAGCTCTGGCACTTTTTTTCTCTGACATTCCCTTGACACTGACAGTCAAAAAAGAGGTAGCTCAGGTTGTGGTTCTTGATGCTCTTTGATGATGAACAGTGACATAACATTAGACCCATTCGGTCAGTAGGCTGTGAGCAGAGAGAATGATGAAGAAGCCAGTCAGCATCAATGTATATACGAGGCCAATAGTCCTATCTTGTCTCTCTGGATGGCCTTCAATTACTGCCAACAGCAATATATGCTTGTCCTTACAGCTCATTTACTTCTGTCCAGCCACCTGTTTTTCATTGGTCAGACATACTTCTGGTATCCCTCTACATCTCCTTAGCTGAGGCAGCCGCTCTGCTCGAATGGCTTAAACATGGCTGGCAGAAGTGCAGCTACCAGTGGTTTTTAAAAGGCCTTCTCTTGTACTGTGCAGGAATCAAAATAAATGATACCTTTCTGCATTCAGAATACGTTCTCTGATCTGTTATACCAATCACATTATGACTCTATGCAAGCGTGTGTTAATACAAGATGTTATCGAAACTGTAGACTTGAGCTCAAGTCAAACTTAGGTCACAAAAATGAGACTTGACTTGGACTTGACTGTTAAGTCAGTTAAGTTTTCCTCCCTAAATTTAATTAATGACATTAGTTTTTCATGTCCAAAATGATTATATTGTGTTCTGGATTCTATGTGTGCTTGAATCTGTGTCAAAAGTTTTTTTTAGTTTTAGTCAATACAGAGCACATTCACTCTCTGTTGTGTTCCAGCCGTAAGCAGTGTAGTTTTTGTGTGTATAAATATCAAACGTTCAGTTAGATTTAAATGACCAGATTTAATGAAGCTAGACTTGGTTGTTTAGTTCAGTTTAATGGAGCTGGACTCAGCTATGGGACATCAAGGCTCAGTTCTCCCATTCTCCTACACGTTCCTTTTGACATGTCTACATGAATCAACAATATTAGGTGTTGCAGAAGATGATTCTGCAGAATGATTCATTCTCTCCAGTTTTGGTTGCAAAGCTTTGCCAAACTTTATTTGCTCATTAAGGGCCTTGCTTATGATCCTTCACAGGGACCAGAAACCATTCAAAGATATTTCCAAACAGGTGGAGAAACTTATGAGCATGGGTGGATTTCCTGAGAAGAAGCATAAAATAGAGCAGAAAACTGGAAAAGCAGCACAGCCCTTTTAGAAGGATCTGGCATTTTCTCCTGTTTGTAGTAAAGCAGTGGAATAATATAACATTACACAATTTTGTTTTGGGTGGCCTTGCATATCCCCCCAAGAAAATGAAGACAGTCTCTGTTCAGGAAATGCCCAAACATAATTCACTGCTTGAGGAGAGGTTTTTCCTTGCAGCTGCCATATTTTGCCATGACAAGTACATGTCTTAGAAGGATAATGTTAGAGAAACATTGGCTCGAAATACAGTTGATTTACTTCATGCATTGCTAAAAAATGAGAGGGGCTTTGGTTGCTAGACACAGATTGAGGAAACAGGTAAGTATCAAGGCCAAACTCAGAAAAACAACTTATTTTTGAGCTACAGTTTCTTGACAGAGGCATGTCTACAGTGCAGTAGTTTGTGATGGACAGTTTGAGAAAGTAAGGACACGATGGATAATAAAATGACTGGAGACCTTGGAAGAAGAAAATTGATCGTTATTAATTTGAGGGTGTTTTTTAGCACGAGTTTGGCAAGATTCGTATTTCCAGTAAAGCCTAATCAAGTCTATAGGGCTCAGATGAGATCAGATGTGTAGGATTTACGTGCTATTTAAATGCACTCTGGTGTGCTTCATGCAATGCCCAGGAACAACTAGCAGCTTAATAGGCAGTAAAACTAAGCCATTAGGAGGGTATTTGCCTGTGATATGCCACTCAGTGGGAAGAACATCAATCAATAGTAGAGGGGTCAATTCAATAAATTATTTGAAAAGTGTCAGGGCATTCATAGGTTACACAAATAACAAATGTTCAGTTTGTGGTTTAATTAAAAATAAGGTGTATCATTAATAATACGCTTGCAGCTTAAAAAGGAATAATTCAACATTTTAGGAACTACACTTCTTGTTGAGAGTTAGATAAGAAGATCGATACTACTTTTATGTGTGAGATTGGTATCCATCTTCTCATCTAACTCATGGAAAGAAAGGAAACAAGCATATGTCCCAAAATATCAAACTATTCCTTTAACCTCGAGTCAAAATCATCACATTTCACTTCATAAACTCTGTCTCTTTTTTCAATAAAGGCAATTTTTATGATATTGGGGGTCAGTTCTTGTAATGGACTTCACTGGTTTGTTAATGTACATTATTAAGAAGTGAACAAAACCCAATTTCCATTATGTTCGCCCGTGATCCTATTTTTTTTGTCTATTGAAGTCAGTTTGTCAATTCTGTAGGTATTACATATAGAGCACAAACAGCATAAATGAAATGCCATTAGGCAAATAATGACCAAAATGCTGGTTGATTGGAGTATATAAATACTGACAAAATGGGCACAGGTTTATTGGCATTCCTTTATACATCTGGTGTTAATCAAAATCATGCATGACTCAAAATAAGTGAAACCATTTTAATGTGGATGTTCTGTGCTGCCACTGCCAACATTTGCAAATGACACACAAATAACTTGCAACTCCCTGATGAATGCAAGAGCTTCTCCCTCTGTCCTGAAGGCTGGCGCGAGCACTCCTGTCAAAGCAATGGCGAGCCTCTTGATGTGGTCTGTCATTTCCTCTGAGCTGGCCTTGCTACAGCATGGAGGTTCAAGGAGTGTGGGAAAAACCAGTGTGAAAGGGAAGGGAGGAAGTGTGTATTTATCTCTGTTGGTGGGGCATGATTCCCACTTTGATCTGTCTCCAGGCCAGCTCCTGGACCGCCTTGCGGACAGCAAAAGCCATAAGGTCACTGTGTCAGCCACAAAGGGCATGATGCTTGGACTGCACCTGTCTAGATAAAAAGGCGAAAACGCTCCAGCATCCAGTGGAATAGCAGCAGGTGCAGTCATATTCAGGCAGTGTCAAGACTTGTTGACCTTTGTTACACTATAAATGATTGACAGGTCATCGCTGATGATATTATGTTGTTCAGTGTCATGACAACTTCCCTACTTTATCCAAATCAAGTATTATTTATTATTGATCACTCAACAGCAATCAAAGGATTTAAACATGCTTAATGACAAGACAGACTCTGTTCAGAACTAATGAATCGTGAAGGAAGTTTAATGGAGGAGATTTACAGTAAAGGATGATATCATGGGGTTTGGTCTCCTTCAGAGCTATCCATCTTCAATCCATTGCCAAATCTTAGTCACTGAGCAAACAATCCTTTATTTGCTTCTCTCATTCAGCCAGGAGGGGCTGATTAAATGATCCATTTTCCATTGTCTGGAAGATGGTATATTTAACTAAAGCACAAGATGCATGTCAACACCTTCCCCAGTGTACAGAATTAGATAATACAGTTGTGTTCACATGCCATTGTGTCGTCAATCTTTAGGCGACCCACACTTAAGTCTGCATTCAAAATCTGATGTTTGGTAATCGTCTCATCCTGCATGTACAGTATATCTATACTCAGGATTTCCAGCTGCGGGTACACCCAGACCCTCTCCACCTTCATCTGTGTGCATATGGAGGAAGTCGGTCAGTGAGAGTGCAAGTGGCACATGGTAGTGAATGGTGGCCTGGGAGCAGATTAGCTGCTCCTGTGTCTATCTGGTGCTGACAGTTCACACAGGCCTTTTTTTCCACTACCCCTAGGCGTATCAACACACTGCTTCCCTTCTCAGAGGGCTCTATCTCTCGGCCTCAGGGCTAAAAATGTGAAGGCATACTGTATACAAGCCTCGGAAGATAGACATGGCTTAAAAGTAAATGCTTATAAAAGGTGGATTGGCAGATGAAATGGGGTGACACAAGTTATCACATTAGGATTCCTTTCATGTAAATTTACATTTCTATCGTCGCATTGTGGAATCCCCAAAAATAAATACACATTCAGTTAGAAACACTTACATTAAGGAATTGATCACTCTCTTTATTAATAACTCTGTTGGTACAAGTGTATCAGTACAGTAATATTGTGTCTGGTGGCCGTGATGTATTCCTCAATGAATATGACTGAACTTAACTTGTCAGCTGATAACTACATGCTGTTAAATAGACAGTGATTGTGAAGCATTAATTAAATAGCTGATGCCAATCAGCTAATGCAAGCATGCTGCAAACACTACACATGTTAGGATGCTTTAGATTTGTTGTTTCAGTTTCTCCCAATTCATCCAACCTCAAACTTCTGGAGTAGGGCCTTGATCCAAAGTACATACAGTATATGGAATTCAACTTAAGAGACAACTTAGAGGTGCCCGGTGGAATTTTCTTGTAAACATACTGTACAAAGTTTCTGTTTACATCCAGTATTACTCCCCAAAACACGCTGTGTGTATTCTTGATGTCAAACAAATGTGTTGAGTGCATTTCCTCGTACAACACCTGCAAAGCTGATTTTGGAAACCTGCATTGTTTACATCCAAGTTTACTTGTTAGGTGGCTTCTTCTTTCCTGCCTTTGCTGGCACATTGCTGTGTTTCTTGGCACCACGTGTCAATAACTGGAATAGTGGCAAGAAAGGGAACCCATGCGTAAAAAAATGGCTCCATAGCTCTACTACTTTAAGAAAGATTCAGGCATTGATGGATTATGACTTGATGGGCCCCTGGACCCAGATGCCTAAAAGGTCCCTCATCCCACATGGACCCCTCTCCTTTCTTTGATCCTAAAAGTTAGGATGTACATTTTCAGAAGGACCTTTGATGAAATGCTTTGACTCTCCAGCAATAAATGTTAGTCATGTCATACAGATGTTCTGTCTTTGGGACCCCTGACGTCTTGGGCTCCTTACCCTGTGTCCAGTGAGCCAATTCAGTCATTTGATTGGATACTTTTCTCATTTCAAACAAACCTTCACACTGTTTCCACTGCTTGTCAAATCAGAGAGAGAAAACAGTTATGTTTGGCCATCAAGACAATTCCATTAATATTCATTGACTCATCTTTGGTGAAGATGGCTGACATGTGTTTACTGTGGTTATTCAAGGTCAAAAACTCGCAGTTGTAACTAAGCATCCGGTTTATATATCAGAGTGTCTCTCAACAAGCACACCCCATGCCTTCACCCCTGACCGACTTCTCAGCTTTTACTCCAGCCACCCATTAGAGCACCCATCTGCTTCATTATCTTTATTAATGATGTTCCTTCCCTCTCTGTCACATCAGAGGTTTTCATTTATGGTTCTGGTGATACTGCCGGTCATTAGGACAGCTCAAAGTGTGGGATCCCATCTGGAGTGTCTCACACAAAACACTGTCAGGCCACAGGGGCAGCTGAGGCTCCAGCAAACTTTCAACAGTTGTCTCAACCAGGTCCCCATGTTGTGGAATATACGTAGTCTCTTAGAGAGACAGAAAGTCTGTGGGTTGTAATTCTCCATACGGATGGCTCACTGAGGGCACAGGAAAAAGTGGTCATATTATTTGGAAAGGCCTTGAAGGGAAAAATTTATGAATATTCAGAGTGGATGTAGGGGACAGAGGCAGGGGTAGATAATTCATTACAATGGAATGAGCTTCTCATCTCAGCAGAGAAATAATTCCCAAAGCATGATAAAATTGTATGTTTCCTTCCAGCTTTGACTCATGTAGGCATATCATATTGCAAATTGTTGAAAAAATCCAGTTGTTACTGATTAGCATAAATAAATGAGAAGTAAATGTTAGCATTAGGAGCCTTGACATTGATGGAGGGCTGCAAAAGTTCCATCTGCAGTCACGCACAATAATGTCATCACTTAAAGGGAATTTTTACCCCACTGTAGATTAACAATCCCAGAAAGCTTTGCAGAGCAGGTTCAAGCACCTGACGTCACGTGCTGGGGTGGGAGTAGGGTCTTTAATATAAAGTGGCAAGGGTGTGGTGCTCTGAGCTCGGAGACCATTAAACTGTCACCACTCTATTTCTGTGGTGGGACTACAGAGGGATTTCTCTCGTCCCCCGTAGCACCGGTAATGATGAGATTTGAGGTTAGTCAGCCACTTTGCTGTGTGTGTAATCAAAACTCAAGATTGCATTTGCAGCTACTGTTGAGCTGCAGCAAGTATGCACATGTGGAGGTGTTGCGGGCACAGGTTCATATGTATTCTTGTGTGCTGGATGAGGTCAAAGAGTGTAAAAGCATGGCGTATACAGTAATGTAACAGACCTGCAAAACCAGACCAACTTAACTACAACTCTTTAATAAAGCAGAATTATAGTCATTCACCTAGGACAATTAAAACAGTTTAAACATAATTGCCAGTTATGTCTGCCCCCTAACACAGGCATCTCTGTTACACAGTGTGCTGATCGGTTACTATAGCAGCACATGTTTTTGTGTTAATCACAGTCAACTTACAGTTTACAGCTTACTTAAATCAAGGGTTTTCACTACAAAGTACAGTTATGCTCTTATTACCATCATGTTTTAAAAGTGGGACTGTGGGGTGTTGTTGACTAACCTTTAATTTTGTCTCATGGAAGGAAATATCAGTTTAATTATGAAAATGAAACATGCTGTGCTTTTATAAGAGAAACCTTCGAGGTGGGTGGGGATCAAAGATAATTGAGTCAGCTATTAAAGAAATGATGTAGCTGTAACTATTGGGAATGCATCACCCCTCAGGCAATGTAGTCTGAGTACAGGATGACTTGATCATTCCCCACTTACGGGAAGTCAATTTGGATGCTGAGATTATAAAACAGGCCTGACCTTTAAACACGTGGCCTTTACCCCGCTCGCCTGTTTGGCTGTGTTGCAATCGTACTACTGCATAGCAATAGAACAGGAAGATACAGTAGCACCACCTTGTGTTGTGGCACAGTCAAAGGTTAAAAGGTCTTCAAAAATACACCCTTTTAAAGATCTTTATCAAACTTAACATTTACAGTAACAGGGAAACTTAATTTTAGAATAGTCACTAGAACTGGGGTCATTAAAGACCAACATTATAACATTAAAGATTAAAAAGACAGAATAAAGGCCAGAAATGCATCACATAATCTCATGATTGATCACTTGAATATATTTCAGGAAAGGCAACTTTTGCTCTTGAGAATTCAACACACAGCCGATGACGAAGCTGGGCGGTATGAGGGCATCCCCTTGGCTTTTATGTCTTACGCACAGAGAAGAGTAGAATGGCTTGTGTTGGCTATTCCTCTCGCCAAACGCAGCCAGACACTGAGTTGTTCTGGCATAATTAGAACCTGATGCAGATGTCTGAAGTATTACCTCACTGAAAGAACACGGCTTCCCCAGCTAACAGCCCCAGCTGGCTAGATCTGGATTCTGTTCCATTACTGATCAATGGGAGCTCCCTACACTTATATTATATGTATATATTGACCAAATCAAATAGGAGGAGGGGTGCTGGGGGCTCTTAGCTGAGAGGAAGCCAGTTTTCCATGTATAAAAACTGGCTGTTGCATCTATAAGCTCCTCACACTGATGGTCATCCAGAAGACACAGTTTCCCCAATACAGATATGAACATTATTCACAGGGAGGACTGGGCGCTCCTCTTTTTTTGATGGACATTACTCTACTATCCTAGTGTTGAAACTGGGCTCATACAGACACCATGGGAGCCAGTAAAGTCAGTGCATGCTCCATAGTATGAGAAATGAAAACTGTATTTTTCCACCATCATTCAGTAAGTACTCAAAATTCATTAATAAAGGAATTATTAGAGCACTTATATCATATAAGGCCTTGTGCTGTCATTGCACAGGCACTATAATGTCTATGCGCACTTCCCCAGTGGCAAAGTATAAGCAGAGTCTCAAAGTATAAGCATATGAGGGACAGCTTGGGGATCAAGGCCGTCTCCAAGGTCTCATAACTGCCTGAATCTAAACTTAAGGTCATTCCTCTGCTGCACGACCAATTACCCATGCACGCAGCTCTGCAAAGTCTCAGACAGACGCTTTGGCTGAATTGTTCCAGGACATCCTCCTGTGGGTTTACATTGGAAATATGGGCTGCCATCGACTGACATTTTTTTATAAACTAACCAATACACAGAGGACACAGGATATTGATTGTGTACATGCCAGTTGCAATAAGAGTCTGGTAAATATAGATTTGCATTGGGTCGATAATTATTTATTCTTTTCTGTCCTTTCTAATCACTTAAGATGCATCCAGTGATGTCTAAAAGTCTATCAAGTCTAAAAGACATTTTTTGTATCTCAAAGGAAATGTATAATTATTCCCTGATATTTTCTAAGGGATGTGCATGCTTTTAGTATCTGAGACAGTGTCATTGACACGAGGCACATATTTGTAGACACTGTTTGGTAGGGTGAGGCATGTCACGACTCGTCTGTATGTGTGTTCCATAACCTCTGGTCCCTGCAGAGAATCTTATTACAAGGAACATTGTGGTGATTGTTTTTTTGTGATGGGAGGAGGAATCTAGATATGTCAAAGCACAGACAAACACCACGTCGAAATGTTTGAGGAGTGAAAGTAATATTAATTACCAGACATAACCAAAAAGACTGCTGTGTTAGTGGTAACGTCAATCCAGCTTAGCAATCAAAAGGTGTGTGATGCATGGTCAAACAAAAAATTACTGAAGATCACTGACAAAAAAACTTCCAATAACTTAAATTAGGAAAGCCAGCAGTGCAGGAGACATCTGTACTTATAAAGTGGTGAAGAACATCATTCATCACAAGACATCTGAAATCAGTATACAAAGCTCACACATGCATTTGTATGCACACATTTGTTCTTGAAAGAATGTTGAAAACATCTCAAAGCTACTATTATCAATCAACTATGTGTAATGGGAAAGGGATTGCTCAGAGTGACAAACCCACACAGATAACTCAACTCTGCAAAGCTCCATGAAGTGTTTTAGCATCTTTTAACTTATTGTTTTAGTTTCATGGACTGTAAATGTATTATCTTGTTTCACTCTCACTGCTCTCATCTGTATTTTTCAGTG
Source organism: Perca flavescens (assembly GCF_004354835.1). Classification (NCBI taxonomy): domain Eukaryota; kingdom Metazoa; phylum Chordata; class Actinopteri; order Perciformes; family Percidae; genus Perca; species Perca flavescens. The sequence goes on from NC_041342.1 coordinate 16,649,679, forward strand.
AAAAGGCTCTACAAAACCTACACTACCTTCCCAGCACCAAATGACAGACAGACAAAGTCAGCGACTAGCAAACAAGCAAAAGATATATTATTTCCCTCAGGAGATGGTGGAGACCAAAACAGACCTAAAGGGAAAGTGAATAAAGTGAAAACATGTCATTGTTGTGGTTACAGCTTGTTTTGCAGCCCGCAAGTGGCCAAATAAATCAATTAGTGCAGGTTTAGACAGCACTTATTTTGTTAAAGATCATGGATCGGGGTCTTTTCGAGAGTATGTCAAGGGTTCTCGTTGTTTTGTCTGGTGTACTTAATCTTTTAATGAAATATTTGACAAACATTTTGTATAAATATAAGTAAAGTAAGCATATGTAAGTGTATGTGTATGTGTAAGGCCAAAGTTAGAGCAGCACAAAAAGTAGTTAATTTGAGCCTCTTTTCATGTTAAAAATGAACATGCTCTGTTCCTATTGAAAGCCCCACAGACAGAGTGTGTCCGTTATGATTTATGGAGAGGAAATAGTTGCGTTCTCCTTGCGGGTGGGCCTGTAAAACCCATGTCCCCCCTAACTCTGGTGTGGCGGTCTTGTGTAAGCTGCAGCATAAACCCAAATCACAAGAGGTCACCATCTCCAATAGTCAGTTGCAAGTCTTAAATTACGACTTGGTCACTGTAGAGAAATATTCCCAGATGTAGCTTGAGTTTGAAAGAAGATACTTGATCACCCCAAACACTCTACGGAGGAAGGGCTGTTCCTTCAGCTCCTTAAGAGCACAGAATGGAGTGAATCCCTTGATCATTGAGAATGAAAGAGAAGCTGGCTATGAGTCAAGCAGAAAAATCTATTCAAAGAGTAAATCTTATGCATAGCAGTTACTTTAAAGGATGTGCAAGACAATGAGTGCAGAGTACTTGTTATAAGGGAGTAATGTGTGAACTAATATAGGAGGGTCAAAATAAAACCAGACATGGTGTCATAATTGAACACTCATTTACTGCTTCTCTGGTTCTCAGTACCTTTTCTATGGACTGCAAAAATGCAGGATGTGTCATATGAATTTACATTATCGATGGTGGTTATTACATCCTCAAAGACCTCAAGGAGAATGCATCATGAGCAGGTGTGCACATATAAAACCCATAAAAAAATCACGGCATATGACTTTGCAAAATGAAGAGATTAAATAACTTTATTCGACATTCTGGAATAAAATGGTAATAATACTGCGCAGTGGGCATATGAAACTAAAACAATCATTCAAGAGGGTTAATAGGGGTCTATAGCCATGAAGAGAAATATTATTGTAAAGCGGTCCAAAGCAGTTCAGATATCGTGCAAGCCTACAACAAAGTAAGTAATTTTCTTGAGGATGGTCAGGTCCAATTTACTGCTTACGCAAAGCTGTGACATCTATGTTGGCCCGCTCTTTGGGAAGACATGATGTAATTGCGATTAGGTGGTTGGTTTTGGTATCGCCTTGGCGTGATGTTCTCATGTCGTCATTAAGTGATGTTTCTGTGCTCCGAGGATTGAAGAGCCCCATGACCCTAGCTGATTCATAACTCTGCAACTGATCTTACAAACGCAAAATTTACATTTACCTTCATATCCCTCCGGAAAACAAATTGTGAGTACCAAAGTAAAGGAACTTGACAACAATGGGTGTGAGCAAGTTACTGACATACCATAACTCTGGTCTTCCACTCAAGAATCAATTAAAGCACTAGTGCATGAAATACAGTAAATCTCGTAATGCAATGCGAACAAAGTGGACTTTTAAACAGATTGTATCTTTTCTTTGGTGTTAATTTGATAATCCTACGTTTCTGATCTGCTACTTTAAAAAATCCAGTAAAGCGTAATTAAATGATGAATGAAATAATGAAATTGCTTTACTGACTTACATCTACAAGCAATGTTCCATTACTGTAGCATGCTAAAATAGTTAAAGGGATACTTCACAGATTTAGCATTAAGCTTTGTATCAGTAGTAACACGGTAGTATTTTCGAATGACCGTGCTTCCCTCCCTCATGTCCCCCTGAGACGAGAGATCTCTGTATTGTGGGTCTGGAAAAAATCTTCCGATGACGGGAAACAATGATATTTGCGTCATTGGAAGATTTTTTGCCCAGAGGCAATGGACTACAGCCAGTAGTAGGAGCTACTTCCGCATGTTTTCAACACGCCCATAGGGGATTGGACTATCGTCTTTACCCGAAGCTTGCCGAAGCAAAACAAGCGTCAGCCATCTTGAAGCTTCGCTAAACAGGCTTCAGAGACCAGCACCTCAGCCTGCAGTTTCGCTCTATGCCGCTAGTCGGTAAGGTGACATCCTCAACGGTGAAACGCGGAATGAGGGTTGGACGGGGCTGGACTATGAGCTAGCTAGGTGGAAAGCTAACGCTAGCCGACCACCTGTTCCATCAGTCCTGCTTGCAAGTGTCCGCTCATTAGACAACAAACTGGACTACATCCAACTTCAACGAAACTCCCAACGCGAGTTCAGAGACAGCTGTGTTTTTGTTGTTGTGGAAACATGGCTGAACAACAGTGTACCGGACTATCCAGCTACCAGGCCTGCTGCTCTGTCGCGGGTAAGATTAGTAGAGGTGGGCTGTGTTAACACAAACTGGTGCATCCAACTAACTGCTAACTGCTGGTGGAGTTTAGGACTGTTAAATGCCGACCATTCTACATTCCACACAAATTTACAGCTGTGTTTATAGCTCACCAAGCGCTAATGCTAGTATGCGTTAGCTGAACTTTACAGAGCCTATAATGTGTGTGCACTAAATGTAGCCTGTTTTGTATGTCGTTTTTATATAATGTCGTTCTTATATATTTTAAATGTGTAACACCACTTGAGCCACGGTGAAACGTTGTTTTGTGTATATGGTTGAAATGACAATAAAACACACTTGAGTTGAGTTGACGGTAGGCGTGTTTTGGGAGTAGACTCTAAAGCAGCGAAGCAAGTGCATTCTGGGATTTGGTGTCTTTCATCTACATGAGCCAAAAACACATTTTCTGGCTTTTCTCGGCCTAGAAGCCACCAATTTCAAAAAGAAAATTCACATTTCTACTACATAAGTGACCCAATTTAAAGATATATTCATCTTTCCAATGGTGAAATATCCCTTTAATCTCTTTTATAGAGCTGTGCAACTACATTTTAATATTCCAACATACTTATTTTAAAGACATGAGATAGCACATTACACATATGCTGCATCTTAAAATCATTTTTTATTTTGTGTGTGTCAAAACTGAGTTTACAAGGTTAATTACCATTTCATTATAATAATTCCCTGGATGGATTATGTAAAAGGTCATACATAGCCCCATGTGTTGAATGGTTAAACTTAATGTGGTTATACAATTGGCTTACTGTACTTTGAAACCAAAGTACCCTACTGCATAATGAATGTCCTTGACAATGTAAGTTCACACCCTGATGAACAAAAACAGATGTGTATAATCAAATAGTTAAATAAATGTCTTTTTTGATATAGACAATCATGATGCAGTAAATCCCAGGCATTTTGTTTTCTGACTGTTCTATACAATAATGCAGTCACATTGCAAAAGTAATATGCTCATATCAGAATGATCATAAGTCACTTAACAGCCAGTGTACCACATGAACTACATGTCAGCCAGCTGTTTTATTAAAGAGGAAACTCTCATCATACGTGTTTCTGTTTGCAGATGTTAGCAATATTTAATGATTTACCCCTCTAATTTGGAGATAAAAGCTCACCACTAATGACAGAACGCCGCAGTAACTTATAGATCTCCCTCGAGTCTTGAAAACCACAGAGGAGGAGAGGAGGGCGGGGAGTGACGCACTTGGTCATATATATAGACATGGTGATTCCACCTCTCTCTCACCAGAATGGAAGGAATGTCTTGATATATCCACCCCACACATACACACACACGTATACAGAAACATAGTGTCAACATAAAAGCCTGAAATTAATGTGCAGCCATTCTTGTAAATATAATGCTTATTAAACATGCTTTTAATAACAGTCACAATACCGTTATTAAGTTAAACTGTGAAACAAACCTGTGCCTGTGCACAGAGTTGATATTTGCTGTTTAGGCTCTGACCTTGTCACTTCCTGCAAGCATAAAGCAACTTCAGAATAGCAGAGATTGGTGAGTGACAATGATAGAAACTCTACCCCTACCATATTACCAACAACAAACACTTAAACAGAGCCAAGACATCGACTCAATAAGCATATCTGAACAAGCAGAAAATACTGCAGTGATTCTCATCAATTTAGCAGAGAGTCAGACAGGATTGTCACGTTCCAAAGCTATGACAGCACAAATGAGAAACTCTGGCTTCAAGCTTAAAGTGGACTGACAGCTATTATGAAGAATGGAAGATGAGTCTCCAAAGTCTGGTAGCAGCAGCAGCAGCAGCAGAACGTAGCACAAAAATGATGATTTCCTTCACAAAGCCATCCCGAAGCGACACGATTGGACTGATAGTAGTCCACCTTATGTGAAGGGTGTTCCATACATACATACATAAGTTGCATTAAGTTGAGTATATCTTGTGAGTGTAGCAGAGCAAATCACACAGACTTCACTCAATTAGCACTATGACATAATACAGGATGTGTCAAAAGGGTTGACATGTGCTGCAAAAACAATGACGTAATATATGTTAACACTCAATTCTGACAGGGAATGGTCTAATTGTGTGCATGGCATCACTATTAACTATTATTACCACCAGTTTAATACCACCAATATGATCATTTAGATTTACTAAGATATGAACTGGAATCAAAGTCTGGTATTTTGTTAAGCTTGTTTTTCAATGCCAGTATGGTAAGTGAATGGTTGAACGGTTTGAAAATGGTCATGATGAGTGACAAATTATACTGCACTATGAAGTGCAAAGCACGGAAATATCACAACCACAGTGTGACTGTATTGTTCCAGACAATCATACACATCAGATCCAGTCTGGAATTGTTTTTGGGATAAAGCCAGGCTCCTTCTCACAAGAAAAGAACGCAAATATTCAACGTTTCTGACTCTCAAAACATTGGTCTACCACAGGTGCAAGTTTTCCATACCAATTAGCAAGTGCTCCACCCACAAATTTTCCATCAAAATAAACTGTGAACACATAAAAAATGCACATTAAAATGGGAGTGATTGTCTTTGATATTCAATGCTTTAATTGAAACCAGGCAGTCCTGTTTTGATGGCTCCATGGTTTCCATCAGTAAAAGGGGATTCCTGAGTGATATCCTGAGGAACACTAGATTTCCTTTTAGAGGAAAACCAAACAGGGTAACACGTCATTGTTTTGCATTGGCTTCTTGGTCAATCGGCATTACAGTTTTTTTTCTGTACCTGTAATGGACACTGGGTCAAAGGTTCACACTCCTTCTGTCTGCCACTCACACATTTTGTACATAAGTTCAGTAACCACCTCACATATGGCAGGTCTGGGTAAACATCTGGCAATCTTTGTTTCAGCTTCTCAATAGCTCACCAGGCTATGGTCTCTCTGTGTGTACTCAATCTTCTCCAATTACATAGTTGCTGGCTGCTCCCCTGAGGTTACGTGGACAAACCATTTGGGATTGCGGAAGGAGTTTCCACAAAATAGGTGTTGTCCAAAAATTCCTTGCAGTTATGGAAATAAACCCACAAAAAGAAAAAAGCGATATAGAGATTCAGAAAAGTAAAGATAGTGATCTTTTGGGCATGCCTTTGGATTCATTTTTTTCTTTTGTTTTTAACTTTTCATCTCCAAAATCTGCAATGAAGTGAAATAATTTAAGTGGCAAAATCTGTCAACACATTCAAGTAAAAAAAGACAAGCATTTTGAAGGCTTGTTTTTATTTTAGTTGCACTAAGGATGAGTGCATGAATTTCTGGACTGAGAGCATTACAAAAGTTTTGTTTTATTTCTAAATTAAACCCATTCTTAGACCAAAGATGGTAACAATTATTCTTTCCGCTTGTGGTTGTATTGACTTCAAAAGTCACAGCCGGCTGGCGGCTTCCTTTTGGGAAGTTTTTCAAATAGCACGTTACACAATTCCAACCTGAATTTGAAGTTCCACACCTTTTATTACAAGCCCAAACTATTGTCCTGGCATGGCTTTACCTACTTTATCAAACATGCTCTTTGCCTAGTCGTGAATTATAAGGTTCTGTCTCCACTTTTGGCCGAAATTGAGTTTTTCACATAATCTGATCCCTTAGGTGTTTATTAATGCTTGTGTGGTGTTATTTTTGTAAAAAAATATTTTCTTAGTTAGTTATTAATAAGATAAAAAGGTTCCATCTCACAAAATAGCTGGGATGTTAAAAACTTTGATGCTCAATATCTCAGAACTACCCTAAACGGAGATAGAACCTTATAATTCTAAGCTCACGTAGTGTTGAAGCAAAGACATGACCAATGCTGTCCATTCATTCATTTGCATTTATAAACGGGTGCATCTGACAATGATTTCACAGGTCGCACTGTGAAGGCTGTTCTTACCATGCTGGAAGTGAGCCAGACGAGGCTGCTGGCCCAGGCTCTTTTTCCCAAGTTCCACCCAGACGCTGCGTGCGCCGTCATCCTGCTGAAATGTAAACCCCAGATTCAGCTGTGTTTGTTATGGTTGCACCGGCCCTCAGTGAACACACAACACTGTCACAACGTAACTATAACAGCGGGGCAATATTTCAACAACAATCTATTTGGTCAGCTGCAATTACATCACTAGGTGGTCAAACACATTAGTTTGCTGGAATGATAATTAGGATTATTTCACCGGCAGTCTTAGCAAGGGTCCTAGACGCTGCTCGACATTTAATACAGAAGTTTAAGTCAAGTGCTTTAAAGTATGTTTTCACAATGTCTGAACTTGACCCCACTGGACTGTGTTCACAGAAGCACCATCATTACTGTTTTTGCTTGAGATGCTCTATTTAACAGAGGGCCATGCTATCCTCGTTGTGTCTTTTAATTATCCTGCTTCAGTATAAACAATAGTTTCGAATGAACACTAGTGTTGCCCTTGAGATCACTGGCTTGCTGCACTAATGGCTATTTACTTTCAAGAGAAAATAAGTAACCAAGAAAGTCTATTTTTATCCTGAAATGACCCCAGTGTCGACCCCACCGATGTGGGGGGGAGACACATCCTTAACTTTAATCAAACCGCAAGCCCTGCAGGCTTTGCATGATTAATTATTTTTCCTGTTCTCTTGTTAGCTCATGTGACTCAAAGTCACTATAAAATAGTAGAGTCCAAGAGGATTTAATGTTAAAATATAAATCCATAGTCTGTATGCGACTGGCTGGGGGTCTATGCAGTGTGGCATCAGTCAGGTGGGTAATTTATTGTGGGAGCTAAGTGTTTCCATTTGCAGTAAGAGCCACTAAAAACAGACTCGCTGAAGGTTTCTGGGGGGCCCGCTTGTAAAAGTACTGATGCAGTGTGAGCTGGCTCATGGCCTGACAACCTGTTTGGGGAGCTGTGTAGATGGGGTTTTAATGAATACATAATCCAGTAATTACAAAAAGGACTCCTTACACTTGCCAAAGTTGCAACTCTGGAACGTTGTGCTCTTATTCACCTTATGCAAGAAGTTGGGATGCATTTTTAAAAGAGGTTTCCCCAATGAAAATAAACAAGACATGCAAAGAAAAGTCTGTTGTTAGTTACTGTCACTGTGCTTGAGCATTTACATGCATACTGCATACCCAGTAGACAGTGCAGTACAGAACCTGACCCCACACAATGTAAATACAATAATACTGTCCTCAAACAAAGTGCAAAGGTCACAAGGCACTAATTTGTTTTGTAGTTAATGAATTGAAACTCACCATGAAGCAACTTACTGCTGCCCTCTACTGAATTAAATCAGCGCACTAACAATTACTTTCATAAAATGAAATTTTTTTTATGGAATATTTTATCACCCCATGGCTAGCAGGATGATTAAGTTCAACCAAGTGAGTGAGTGGGAGTGATGGGGTATCATTAAATCATTAGAAACGCTCTATACAGGACATTGTTGAAATGGTAAGAATACGTTTTTCTGCTGAACCGTTTCTTAGACTAAAAAAATAACAACTGAATAGAGAAGCAAGTAATACAGTGTGTATATGCCAGAAAGACAAGCACTTCAGCAGAGTTCAGGTAGGTTGTAATGTGGGATTTCACCTGGAGTTGATTTGAGACTGATACTACTGTATAAAACCACAGCTACGTTTGGTTTGGCTGCCTAGCTGTTAACTCTGTCGCACAGAAATGAGAAAAGTTTGTGAAACAAAAGCCAGAAAACCTCATGTGTGTGCCTCATAGACCAAGGAAAACATAACAATAAGTGCAAGAGCACATGATATCATCATGCAGCTCAGCATCTGGGAAAGTACCATATTTTAACAGCCATGTGGAGTACGGTTTATGGTTTGACTAAACCAAAAGATCTGAATCCAAACAATGTATGTGAAAAGAATGTATATGTATATATAAAGTCAAATGTAAATCCACAGGGTAATGTCTGCCATTGATTAAAACAATGAGAAAATGATACCACGGTAATAGCCAGAGACAAGGAGAGGATGTTGAGTGTCATATCGCTTTCTGTTGTAGACTACATATACACCCCCTGGTTGGACTCAAGCACCTTCCTTCCAGAAACGTTTTCTCCCAGTTCTAACATTAACCAACAGGCCTTATTTCCTGAAACCAGAAACTCCCTCAGCAAAAGGAAACCCAGCAACACCTGCACTAGTCAGAGGCTGGCCAGGACATGAGTCAAAAATCAGGCCATTAGACAGACATAGTCTAACAGTGCACTGGGAAGGGAAATTTCTCTAATATTTTTTTAATATATTGTAGGTCTGCTCAACATCAACGATTACTCATATATTAAAAGAAAGTGTAATTCATGACAAATACTATGCATTGCTAAAACACATTTTCTAATTGAAAGCATATGACTCGAAATAATTGCTGCATTATGCCAAATAAACAAGAAATAGTGGGTGCTTTAAATTTTACTAACATCTTACAAAGAGACACTAAAAAACTAATATTCCTGTGGATGTAAACTCCAGTCTATTTGTATTGCAGTCACATGGCTCCACATTTTGAAACACAGTGCAACCCACATGTGCCCTCGTAGCCCACAAACTCAGGATGCTTTTTCCCAGCAAGAGTTGATTGATTGGCCATCAATGGAGACATGCTCCTAGAATGAGAGCGCTCACCACAAAACTATCGAGTAAACAGACTTGGAAGTCAAGGCCAGCAAAATCCCTTGTGTCTCCATACCATCCGTTAGGAAGGCAAAGCCGGATCTCATGTATCTGTGGTCAGACAAGACCGCCACCACTTCCTCGTATTGCAAGGCTGCTTCAAAACCACGCCAGTGTGTGCTCTATTTCCCTAACCTTTTTTTTGAGGGTTGGAATTCACATAACCATGTGGTGTGCTTCTGGAGTTTGGGACTTCCAGAATCTCACTGTTTATCACTCAAATCAACAGTGAAATAAATTTCAACCATGCTGGAAGAACTTTTTCATAATGTCATAACTAGGCATCCCTTTATTGTTATGTGTTTTCAGTCCAACATCTTCCATGGTGGACGTTGTTTAATAGAAGTGATAAGTTCATGCTAACTGGTAGCAGACTGTTGAGTGAGGCTGTCGGTCTTCTTTCAAACCCCTCTGTGTGATACGTCTTCCTGATTCATAATTGAGTGCTCAGCCACTTGCCAAATCGAATCTGGTCCACTGTTGACATGAAGTAGTCAACCGCCTTTGGTGAAAGCAGTCCAACAATGGTCGTCAGATGATGCTAACAGTCTTGGTGCCAACAGGATGTTATAATAGTTGATTGTATAAAGTTAGCCACTTCCACACAACAGCATGCACGGAGGCTCAAACTGTAATTAACATCTGTTTCTAGTTTGCACATTTTGATATTCACTGTTGCAATTTGTCACATGGGAGCCTACTATAAGGGCCGTTGCCTGTTGCCTTTTAGACATTTTTGCAACTTTGTTAAAGCTACATTGTGTAAGAATTACTCCCATCTAGTGTTGAGATCATATATCGCAAACAACTCTCTCTCGCCACGAAGTATTGCAGCTATGGTAGCCTTCACGCTTCAAAAAGCGAAGGTGTACAAAAGGCCGTCTATCAGCCGTCATTGTTGGAGTTTATGCGTTCTCTTAATAGATCCATGAGTTCATCTCGGAGAGTGGCACGGACACCACGAGCGGGCACACGTGCCACCCGACGGAAAGGAGAGAGAAAGAAAAGGAGACTGCAGCGGTCCGGAGGTTAATTAACTAGTTGGGATTTGGTGTGTGCCTCCAAAGCACCTCCAATGTTCACTCTTTTTCCGGTCTCTTGCTCTTTTCAATATCCGTTTTCTTTTTCTGGGCCAAGAAGAAGCCACCTGTTCCTGAAATTTGGATTTTGAATACGTGTGGTCCTCCATGTTTCCTTCTTCAAACTTGCCAGGACCGGGAAGCGACGATACCCATTAGCAGCAGCTGTGAGTCGAAAACGCGAAACAAAACAAACTTTACACACGTGTTTGGAGATTTTCTGCCTTTCTCTGCAGATCCTCTCAAGCTTTGTCAGGTTGGATGGGGACTGCCGGTGGACAGCCATTTTAAGGTCTCTCCAGTGATGTTCAATTGGGTTGGCTACTCAAGGACATTCACCGAGTTGTCCCTAAGCCACTACTGCTTTATTGTATTTGTTTGTGTGCTTAGGGTCATTGTTCTGTTGGAAGGTGAATCTTCAGCCCAGTCTGAGGTCCTGAGCGTTTTGGACCAGTTGTTCATTAAGGATATCTTTGTATATTGCTCCGTTTAGCTTCAGCAGTCCTGAGGGTGCTTCAAGGGCTTTTTTGCAAACTTCGAAATGGCTTTCATGTGAAGAGGCTTTTATTTAAACACTTTCTGAGTAATCTATGGAGCTCCTACGGCCCTTTCCTCCCTATTGCTCAGTTTGGCCAGCTCTAGGAAGTCCTGGTTGTTTCAAACTTCTTACATTTAAGAATCATGGAGGCCACTGCACTCTTGGGAACCATCAATACAGCAGAAATGTTTTTGCAGCCTTCCCTTGATCTGTATCTCTGAGCTCTGCAGGAAATTCTTTCTACCTCATGGCATAGATTTGGTCTGATAAGAACAGCTGTGAGACCTTAAATAGACAGGTGTGTGCCTTTCCAAATTATGTCCAATCAATTGAATTTGACACAGGTGGACTCCAATCAAAACACCTCAAATGATCAAGAGAAATGGGCAGCACCTGAGCCAAATTTCAAGTGTCATTGCAAAGGGTCTTAAAGCGTAACCTAGGGTCTTTTTGTGAATATACCTGAGTCAAACAACTCGAGCATTGAGAACATTGTTTGTGTACACAGAGTTTACTAAAATGAAAGGTTTTGAGCAACTCACGTTAGCAGTTGTTGTTTACGCTATCCGCCATTTTCTCAGTCAAAACGAGTCGATTCTTATAATATATATGAATATATATAATATATATGAGGCTCCTTTTTCAACTACAAAGATTAAATTATCCGTACATTTATATGGAACTAAGCTTTAGGGGCTTTCCATCTTTACTCTCCTCCCTCGTCTATTTTTGACTTGCGAGATGGATGGCAACTGGAAAAACAACAGCTACAGTGAGTTGTTCAAAACCTTTCTTTTTAGTAAACTCTGTGTACACAAAAAATGTTCTCAATGGTGAGCTCACGTGTAGAGACCCTTGTGATACTTGGAGCAAAGTTTCATGTTGTGTCAAGCCTTCTTAGTGTTTTAAAAATAGCGATTTTGATGAGATCATAGTAGTGCCCCTAGCACTCCCATTTAAAAGGCCATTTGACCGAATGAAAATACAGTAAATCTTAAAAGTGGCGTTTCCGTCCCAATTCGCTTTTTTTCAAAAATGCTGTTGCTAATCTGTTAATAATTTTAAGAACTCAATTAATTTGGAGTTCATTATTCGCTCTACTTTTAGCTCTGTTTTGCTCTCCACCAATTCCTGCGAGAAATTATAACTTATTTTAGCATTTGAGTTGCCGGTGTTGTGTCAAAATGTGTTCCCGTCGAATAGTGTTTCCCTCCCGTTAACATGCGTAGCGCCCCCATCCATAATCATGGTTAGAGGTAAGGTTTGGTTCAGGTTTAGGTAGGGGGAAACACATACCGACGGGGGAAGTCTTCGATGGCGCAAGTGGAGCCGAGGGCAACGAAAGTGATGGTGGACATGAACGTGAACTTGCGTTATCCTCTCAAGCTGAAGACAATGTTGATAAAAAGGGTTACACTATGTCAGTTGTGTGAAAAGGGTTCCGATTTCACAAAAACGACCAGCAGCAGATTAAGCCGGTCTGTAAAATATGTCAGCGGTTGGTGCCAACCACGACAGGAAATGCATCAAATCTTTTCCATCACCTTTACCATCCCAGCGACCACACCTAGTATGAAAATATGGATTTGTGTTTTCTTTTGCAACCATTGCCCCATACGAAAAACATTCAAAAAGGAGCAAAAATATAACAAGCCCTATTTGTTATAGCGAAAGACACTTGTTTACTTACGCACATGTTCACTCTGTTTGGTTTTGTGCTACCCCTACAAACATTTGAGATGCTTTCTTGGCAGGAGTTTTTTTGTTCCTGTTGCTTTTAAGTAGTTTTAGGTTGTTGCAAAATCAAAAGAAATGTAGCCTAAACTTACTACTCGCTTAGTTTGCACTTTAGTATTTAGCAGACAAAAAAGAAAAACTTAATTGTAAGATGACTCTGTACGAGGAAAAGAGGGCTACTCCTAATTTCTTTTTCCAGAAGAGGGCACTACTGCTCTGTTGACCAGTGGGGCATTTCATAATGTGGATGTAAAATGTGAGTCCTCTACAATGAATGAATATTGTAAAAGCATATTGTTTATTTTATATGTTAATAAACTATATTCTAAAGTGTAATTAAACCTCTGGTATCAAAATGGGAAAATATATCGTGATCACGTTTTGACATATTGCCCGGCCCTACTTTCAATGATAACTTTTTAGCTGAATTCATAAAAATGAATTAATTCCAATACTTACAATGCCAGTTGTGTTGCTTTATTTATTAATAAGGAAGATGAAGATGTACCTATACCCTTATATTTTGAGCTAATCGATTAGTTGTATCCAGTATCAGAATAAATGTGATATCATCAGCAAAAAGAAGCCTATATGCAGCAATGAAATCATTATTTTTTTAAACATGGTAGAGACATTTCAAGTTCAACTTCTAGCTTATTACAATGAGTGATAACAGACCACAATAAAATCATAGAATTACAGTACATGTGTCATGTCATTTACAGATAATGCAGATTTATAGTACCAGTCAAAAGTTTGGACACACTTTTCCCATTCAAATGAATTAGAAAGTGTGTCCAAACTTTTGACTGGTACTGTACAATAGTATCAACCTTTAGCAAGACATATACAGTAGATGTGGACCTAGTATTTTGTATACAATATTTAAAAACAAACATTGGAAGTGTTTTCTGTTCTGTTTTCAAGAGTCCCAGAACTTAGATGCACATTTATTATATTTATATTTTTTAGTAATGATGGGGCATTTTCAATTGATGCAATACAAAAGCAGCAGTATTGAAACATGCAACATTAAGCCACAGGGAAACTGTGTCAAGAGAGGATAGATGACACCAAGGGCCTGAGAAAGACAGGTCATGAGGACAGAAATAGTTATAAAAAGGAAGAATGACAGTACATCAGAAACACAGATATCACTGTGACGCTATCAAATCCCTGTTATCCTTCACTCTACACAAATTCTGTTATTTCACTACATCCATCTTGCAATGGGAACAACATGCAGATTGTTAAAATAAATTTGTGCAGAGAAAATAAATAGACTACTTATTTTCTTTTTTAGCTTTTCGAATGTCCATTTTGCCCTTCACTTTGTCGTTGTGCCATTGCTATCTCCCACTGGGCCTGGAAGGTGTAAAACTGCTGTGTATCACCTGTGATACACATGGAGTCATCAGCTTATTTTTTCACCTGCCAGATTTACTGGGAGGGCATGCGATGTATTATTGATTCAAGCTTTTCCCCAAAAATCCCACTCAGGTACCACAACCAATAAGTAGGAGTAACTAGTACACGGTTGAGGATGTGATCCCTCACCGGCTTCCCACCACAAATCCTGCCAATGGGGTTCAATAGGCTGAGCCAAGCCATAAGCACCAGTACCAGGCACTGAACATAGTGCTGGGTGGGTAATCATGTGCCCATTTTGGTTATATGCCTATAGGTCAGTTTTTATCACGCACTATCCTTTCCCCAGAATCTTTATGTGGTGATCAAGTAAGTTATTTCTATATGGCAACTCCAAAAAGAAAGAAAATTGAACAAATGTGGTTTCAAAAGGACAGCCATCGTTAGCCATCCACAGATACAGTTAATCCTAAGGATTCACTGTGCAACATGTATGTTTAACATTAAACTTGATTTATAAAATCATACCAACAATTATTTGAATAGCTTAGTATTCTATGCACTAAAAAGGTATGTATAAAGGCTTTAGGCCACCCACACGTTATTGTAGGCCCAGTGTAATATGCAACTTAATCATATACAATATAGGGGGTCCCTGCTTCGTCTCTCTTTCAGTTAAGGGGTCCTTGGCTTAAAGAACATTGACCCCTGATCTAAGCCAAATGTAATGCTGACAATGCTAGCCACGGCTGCGAAGTGCTGCAAGATGCACACTCAGAGGGCAGAGTGGAGACTCTACCCTTCATAAAGACGGCTCATTTATCTCAGTCACACATGATTGAACTGTTCAAATAAAACAATGAAGACATTTATATTTGCACAAAGTGCAAAATCATAATCTGAAAGGCAAATTTACGTCTAGTCCTCTAAGCCACCCTCTTAAACAACCTACAGGAGTGTTAGACAAATCAGCGCCCCTAGTGGTGGCAGAAAATACGACCCACAGGAGCATTTTCCGTCCTTATACCTAAGCTTAACGGCCGTTAATGTTGTGAAAACGGTCGCAGTTTGGTTAGGTTTAGGCACCAAAACTTCTTAGTTAGGATTAGAAAAATATCATGGTTTAGGTTAAAAAAATTAATTTTTTAAAACCTGACGTTGACATTTATTTTCTAAACGGAATACAAACTCCGGTCTCCTGGACGAAAGTCACCCATCCACCCCCCCCCAACCTGCCTCCTTACGCAGAGTTTGCCGCTCTTATGCTTCGTCACCTTACTTCCTGCTTTGCTCCTGTCATAATTACTGCGGCCACTAAAGGGCACTGACCAACAATAAACATAAATATGAGTCGTAATTGCTGTTTGTACAAATGACATATGGGGTCGTTTTCCAAATTTCCTAGATTTTGGGGAACATCTTTAGTATTACACGATCATTGCTAAACTTCCCAGAAATCACGGACACTTGAACCCATGTGTTTATGTGATTATATACAAAACAAATCCTATTTTGAGTAAATGCAAGTCCCTACTGCTGTATTCTGCTGTTCTCACATTGTACCAATCCTGTGAGGGCAATGAGGAAGCTTACAATGAATGTCTCAGGAAGGACGATGTGACCTGCATGCGTCTGCTGGACTGTTAGAGCTACAGCAGTCTTTTCATGCGGCAAGTGTGTTTCTCTATGTGCATGGTAGCTCGGTCAGTGGAGCTGGTTAGTTCATCAAGAACATCATCCTGTCGTTCCAGCTCTGTCTCTGCCTCCAGGGCAAGGTTCTTCAGCTGCATCAGCATCTGTACACACACACACACACACACACACACACACACACACACACACACACACACACACACACACACACACACACACACACACACACACACACACACACTTTTTGTTTAAGTAATTATGCACCAGCGCTCAGTGAACATGGACAGCTGAGCAAGACGCAAATAAAAGAAGATTAAATACTGAAACCTACAGAAAATTGGTGAGCAGTTGCATTGCGGAACATGTGGAACATATGTTAAAGATGGGGAGAGTGAGTTTGAAAGCGAGTGTGTTAGTGAAACAGAACGAGGAATAGATAAAAGTGAAAGAGTTTTTTTCTGTCTTCTAACCTTGGCTACAAAGACAATAGCAGACCTGCTTAATGTCTGCAAATGAGAGCGAAACTTTACACCAACCATGAATGCAATAAGAGCTACTCACGTGGCAGATATGATAATATTTTATTTTATGAGGGACTGTATATGAAGCTGTGTAGGAGCCAAATATGTTGTTTCAAGTGTTTAGATTTTGGGTGTTGTTTTTTATATGTACATTGGGTGGCGCTGTGGTATTACCTGGGGCAAGGTTATAAAGGTGAGCTCCAAATTGTTGCCGGCAGGCGTTTGGCCCGGAAAGGGCAAATGGTTTTTGACCGCTAACGCTGTGACACCGAATGCTGTGATGCTGGACTGCATTGGCACCAAAGCCTTTGTTCTAAGGTTGTCTAATTGTTTATGGATTTATCGCTGAAAACATGAAATAATGGATATTTCATGCTGCACGATTTACCAAATAAACATATTGTTATTCTGCAATGCAACATCGTCAGACGATTCTTGAACGCTACACAGCATGTTAACATCAGCGCGTCAGCCAGGTCACTCCGGGTTAAAAGTACCTCAGTAGTTACGGTATCAGACCGAACAACTATACAAGCTGCTTGAGAAGATATTCAGAGAGAAGTCTTGGCTTATCTCCTGGGATCATTGATATCATACAATACTGTTTGTTTTGTGCTCTCAGTGGTTTTAAGGAATACTGCAACTACATAGTCCAACAACTGTGTATGTTATGGTTGATGGAACAACTTAAATATAAGGTGATGTGCCAAGCAAAACCTAATAAACACTACTCCAAACCCCACTACCATGGTTTCTAAACTAATATTATGTTATACTACACATGCTTTCACACACCCACCGACGTTATGTCAGTTTTCACAGGCCGGTACACGCGGACATTGCGACTGAGTACAGAAACAGTTCCAGACAGCAGTTTGAAAAACAGATAGTATGTCAATACACACCAAGGCACGACTGTATTTGTTCACTCAGGTCTATGACTTTACTATTTCAACTGGGAGAACATGACTGAATCGCACCTTGCAGTTAACATTCACTGAAGTTTTGGTGTGTCATAGAAAAACACAGAAAATGAATATTTTTAGCTGTTGCTTATACAATGGTTAGAGGACTTAAGTCATGTAGAAAGCCCTAAAATTAAACATTTAGGCTAGAACTGATAGAAAAACATATGAGCTAAATGCTCGTCTTGTGCATGAGTGGGGTAATTTCAAGACTGTAAATTAATAGAAAAATTCAGTAAATGAAATCTACGAATGAGTGAACCAGTTTGTGGTGTTAGCAAGGTAGGAATTTCCAACCTCAAACAATAATAATGGTATGAAAATGCTCAGACAAAGGGGAATGGTTGCTAAACCACTCACTGCAGGACATTAAACTGAGTGGCCCTCTGTACAAGTTGTCCCACTGTAGATTCTAATCTTGACATGAATTAAGAGTAGGGTGTGTACAGAAGTATAGCATTTAATCCAAACTGGCAGCCTTTGAAGTTTGAGCCATTATCAGCTGTAGACAATACACCACTTATGAACACAATAGACGAGCCAACCTGTATGACTGGCCCGATGCTGTCACTGCTATGATAAGTTTGTTTGAAAAATGATTAAATAGACAAAGACAACTGTAATACATTGTACATTGTTATTATGCACAATCATTAACAACATATTAGGTTTAAAGTTCCTTGTTCAAGATAAAACTCATGCAGTGGTTCAACAAAATAATGTAACATGAAATAGGACTAACTTTAAGTAACTACACTACGATGGAAAACACTGCAACAAAGGTGGAACATATAAGGATGCAAGCAAATGCCTATTACTTGTCAGCCCCAATATTCTGTATATGTCAATCATGTTCTTACTTGTGACTGCTTTTCCTCTTTGTAAATATAGTCTATTTTTTCCTACTGCTCTACATTTATTTTTTGGGGCATTTTTCAGCCTTTATTTTCAATAGGACAGCAGAAGACATAAAAGGGGAGAGAGAGAGAGAGAGAGAGAGAGAGAGAGAGAGGGGGGGAATGACAAGCAGCAAAGGGCCGCAGGTCGGAGTCGAACCCAGGTCCACTACGTCAAGGAGTAAACCTCCATACAGTGAGGAAAAAAAGTATTTGAACACCCTGCTATTTTGCAAGTTCTCCCACTTGGAAATCATGGAGGGGTCTGAATTTGTCATCGTAGGTGCATGTCCACTGTGAGAGACATAATCTAAAAAAAAAAACAATATATGATTTTTTTAACTATTTATTTTGCAGCTGCAAATAAGTATTTGAACACCTGTCTATCAGCTAAAATTCTGACCCTCAAAGACCTGTTAGTCTGCCTTTAAAATGTCCACCTCCACTCCATTTGTTATCCTAAATTAGATGCACCTGTTTGAGGTCGTTAGCTGCATAATGACACCTGTCCACCCCATACAATCAGTAAGAATCCAACTACTAACATGGCCAAGACCAAAGAGCTGTCCAAAGACACTAGAGACAAAATTGTACACCTCCACAAGGCTGGAAAGGGCTACGGGGAAATTGCCAAGCAGCTTGGTGAAATAAGGTCCACTGTTGGAGCAATCATTAGAAAATGGAAGAAGCTAAACATGACTGTCAATCTCCCTCGGACTGGGGCTCCATGCAAGATCTCACCTCGTGGGGTCTCAATGATCCTAAGAAAGGTGAGAAATCAGCTCAGAACTACACGGGAGGAGCTGGTCGATGACCTGAAAAGAGCTGGGACCACCGTTTCCAAGGTTACTGTTGGTAATATACTAAGACGTCATGGTTTGAAATCATGCATGGCACGGAAGGTTCCCCTGCTTAAACCAGCACATGTCAAGGCCCGTCTTATGTTTGCCAATGACCATTTGGATGATCCAGAGGAGACATGGGAGAAAGTCATGTGGTCAGATGAGACCAAAATAGAACTTTTTGGTCATAATTCCACTAACCGTGTTTGGAGGAAGAAGAATGTATTGCGAGATTTTGGGGAACAACCTCCTTCCCACAGTTAGAGCATTGAAGATGGGTCGAGGCTGGGTCTTCCAACATGACAATGACCCAAAGCACACAGCCAGGATAACCAAGGAGTGGCTCTGTAAGAAGCATATCAAGGTTCTGGCGTGGCCTAGCCAGTCTCCAGACCTAAACCCAATAGAGAATCTTTGGAGGGAGCTCAAACTCCGTGTTTCTCAGCGACAGCCCAGAAACTGACTGATCTAGAGAAGATCTGTGTGGAGGAGTGGGCCAAAATCCCTCCTGCAGTGTGTGCAAACCTGGTGAAAAACTACAGGAAACGTTTAACCTCTGTAATTGCAAACAAAGGCTACTGTACCAAATATTAACATTGATTTTCTCAGGTGGTCAAATACTTATTTGCAGCTGTATCATACAAATAAATAGTTAAAAAATCATACATTGTGATTTCTGGATTTTTTTTTTTTTTTAGATTATGTCTCTCACAGTGGACATGCACCTATGATGACAATTTCAGACCCCTCCATGATTTCTAAGTGGGAGAACTTGCAAAATAGCAGGGTGTTCAAATACTTTTTTTTCCTCACTGTATATGGGCGCCCGCTCTACCAACTGAGCTATCCGGGCACCCCCAACTGCTCTACTTGACAAATTAAATAATTTACCAAGCTTTAATATAATCTTGGCACTAGGTAGTAGGACCTTGGTTTCATCCCATGAAGTCTACATTCATTTATTCGTTCATCTATATGTGTATATAAGCATGATGTAACAAACAAAAGTAGTTTACTGAAAAGGTTTTACATTACATATCTTATTCTAAGCCACCTGGAATAGTCTGTCAGTCTCTCTCTCTCTCTCACACACACACACACACAGTCCGACTCATACATCTGAATTTGCGTCACTGTGTAGGTCTTGCCAACACAGACCACGTCTGTAACATTTCTCAGTGTTGCGAGGTTCTGAATGGAAAGACGTTGTAAAGTCTGACCAAATGACAGAACAGGTCTCTTTCCTTCTCTTAAAACCAGGATGGACTTTGGTTTGTGGCTTCACTAAATAACATTTTAATCATACAGGATGAAAAATACAAATCATTATGGTGACTTGTCGGTTGGAATGGAACTATCAAAATACATGTCACTTAAACCATAGGGTTGTTTACTATAATACACATAAGTATACAAATATGAAAAATCTAACCGTCACAATGGTGCAAGTCATATATTCAAACAGGTCTCACCTGTTTGAGTTCCTGGGCCTCGGCCTGACTCACAGATGGTTGGAGGACATGCACCTGCAACTGGGACAGCTCTCCTGCTGGGACCTCCAGCGGGAGCTCTGTGTCTTGGCACCTCTGCAGCAAACCTGAATCCATGGGTGGAGATGGTGAAAAAGTGGAGAGTGCATATGTTGTTTATGAGGAAACCAGACAGTAAACTCAAAGTAACTGGGGCAATCAGGATGAAGTGACTCATCAAAACACATTTCTGTCAAGGAGAGACACCAATAACTGTGTCCAAAAGTCATGTGGATTCAATGTTTTTACATGTGGCTACACACCTATAAATAAACAGATGTGGAAACATAGACCTTTACTGCCACTTAGTGGTCAATTTCATACTAGACATGGAAACAGTGAAAGAACCTTTATTTATGTCATCCATGCCTTACCTTCATTCCAGTTTGGCCCCTCTGTATCACACGGAGATGAAACTGGAGTTGCTTTGAAAGCACTGTATTCATTCATGAACTCCACTTTCTTTTTGTACTGCATCTCTAACACTGACATTGCCTCTGGCATCTTGGCAGACAGGAACCTGTAGCATATATCTGGCTTCCCAATAAACCGCTGTCTAACAGTGATCTCATATGGACTGTGCACCCTGATTTCGTCGATGTCATTTCGTTCAAAACGGTGAAGGAGTTGACAGTTTGTGTCTCGCACCTCCACTGAGGACACCAGCACCAACAAGCATCCGGGTTTTAAGTCTGAGTCCCCGCCTTTGGTCACTATAGCTGGGATGCTTGTGATCACCTTATTTCTACTGGACCCTTTGCCAGCTGCAGAAGCAGCAGCAGCTCCAGCTCTTGCAGCGTCCTGAGCCTTGGCTTCCTGCTGAGTCTTCCAAGGAAGTTTACCAAAAGGCCACCAGGAGGGAGACTCCAGCTCTAACAAAAGTCTGCAACAGAGTACAAAGGGAAAAGAAGAATTTTATGAGAGTATATATATATGTACGAATAAAACATGAACAAGACTTCCAAATAAAAAAGTGCATAATATCATCATCGAGTCAGAAACTATTTAGATAATTACTTATCAGCCACGCCCAGATCTGAGTCAATCTTCTCCAGTCCCTGCATCATATTGTCAAACTGCTCTCCTTGGTGGCTGAGGACACTGCCGGTGTCCTCCAGTCTTCTCTGGGCCCCGGCCACCAGGCTGATCAGCTCTCTGCCTTTAGAGGGTTTACATTCGGCTCCCCGGGCCTCTGAGCTGGGGGACAAAAGACGTTCTCTCCAGAAATGCTCTAAGACATTATAAACCACAACCCTGTTGGGCTTAAGGGAGCCAAACCAGTGTTTCACATTGCCCTCTTCAAGCACTGTGAGAGTGCTGAAGATAAAACTAGACGACTCCATCTTGAGCTCCATGATCCTGGAGAGGCGGAAGCTGGCAAGACTCTCCTTACTCTGGTTAGAGATGAAGCGCACCATGGTCCTGGTGAGGGACAGGGTGCCATTTTCCCACCGCTTCTCACTGTTGATGTAATAGGAACCGGGCCAGCTGTGGATAGGGACGTCCCGGCTCATTATGAAAGGAGATACACTGATTCACCTAGAAGGACAAATGAGCTTCAATATTACAGTTATGTACCATACACATGCACATTATTGCTGTTAAGAATATCATAAGGACATTGTACTGAGTGATCTCTCTGTCCTGATAGTAAACATATCGCTAGTTTCTTCAGTGTAATAAGGGATCTAGCAACAGATGAGCTTAGCTGAAGCGTTCACACTGGTAGCTTCAGCTGTGGAGGAGCCTTTCTTTCCAACTGACCGCATAACGAGTGCGTCATTATAATGTTATAAACCCTCTTAGACTGTATCACTTCCTCTTGGAACAATTTTATCCGTCTCACACCACATTAATCTACAATATTACCTTGTTGGGCTGAGCATTACGTTACACCCGGTTACACCACACTCTCGCTTGTTTATTACGGAAGTGACGTCACGCAGTAGCACGGCTGTATTTACTGTCCGACTTCAAGGTTTTGGAAACGTATTGTTAGCTAGGACGCTTAATACATCCATGCTAGTACGGCGGTTTCTGAAGTAGCTAAAATAGCATGCACTATTCGCATTAAATACATTGAAACATTAATATAGCAGTGGTGACAATAAATAAACAGCAACAGTTTTGCATGTGCGGCGTTCAGGAACTATAACCTAGTAACATTAGCTAGCTAGCTATCGCTATATCTTCGAGATGGAGTGCTATCAAAATAGAAAAAAATACCTTTTAGCATAATGTTAGCTTTCTAGCCTAAGTTTGACAGCAACAGTGAAACGACGTGCGCTATGTAATGTCAAACCAATCGACCCGCTCGCTTTTCCTTACCGTTTCTTGCTGTCCAAGCGGTGACAGCTAGCTTGCTAACGTTAACTGGCTAGCCGATGTCTTGTTTACCCAACAGTCTGTTTACCATTATGGACAGGGAGGCGTACCGTAACTGCTGCAGCCTGGTCAAAATACCAAGACAGTCGTATGAACAGTTTTGGTCATCACATTTTGTTGACTACATCGACAAGGAGCTGAGCTATTCTAAGTTTTTCAAGAAATACTTGCTTCCCAATCACCCCTGTATGTTTTCAAGAAGGTTTACGGAGAACTGGAAGTGTAGAAAACAGTGGGTGTCTGAGGAGGGGAAGCCTAATTTCCAGAAACTGCTGCAAGAGTTTGGTAAATAAGTGTTACTAATGCGTTGAGTAACTGCCATACATCCCAATGCACCTGCTGCAATGACTGGTCATGTACTGTATACATGTTAATGTGTTCATTCTTTATCACAGATGAGATTCCTGTTCCTGTTGCAAATTGCAATGCAAAGGAGTACAATGCAAACCCTAAACAAGTTATGCCTTTTAAAGAATTTATACTCTACTGGAAGGAATACATCCAGTATGGCCACTCATCACCTAAAGGATGTCTCTATCTTAAAGACTGGCACATGTCAAGGTAGCAAGTAATATGGATTGAACTACACTTTGTTTCATACAGCACAGTATGCAAAATATGTAACTACCCATTTTAATGAATTTAATATTATTGTTCTACAGGGACTTTCCAGAACATAATGTTTACACCACACCGGTTTTCTTTTCTTCTGACTGGCTTAATGAATACTGGGATACACTTGAAGTGGATGACTACCGATTTGTCTACATGGGACCTAAAGGGTCATGGTATGTAACATTTAACATAATGTTGGCAGTTTAAAAAAAGTTATTCTATTTTTATTATTGTAGTTGTGAGGCAACATGTGGGACATCCATAAATTAGATGCACTTTCTCATCACCAGGACCCCGTTCCATGCGGATGTGTTTCGCTCCTACAGCTGGTCTGCAAACATCTGTGGCAGGAAGAAATGGCTCCTGTATCCCCCAGGTCAGGAAGAGTTTCTACGAGACACTCACGGCAACCTCCCTTATGATGTAACATCAGCTGAGCTTCGAGACAGAGGCCTTTTTCCACACTCCGAAGAAGCCTGTCAACCTCTTGAAATTATTCAAGAGGCAGGTGAAATAATTTTTGTGCCCAGTGGCTGGCACCACCAAGTTTATAATCTGGTAAGAACTGTAAAGGGAACAATATAAGAGTAAAAATACCTACCAAATTACATACTACTGTGTACATTATGGTGTGTTATCTAATTGTCACATACTAGGAACGCTCTCTCTCTCTTTCTCTTTAATGTTTGTATGACAGGAGGACACTATCTCTATTAATCATAACTGGCTGAATGGCTGCAACGTAGACATCATGTGGCAGTTCCTTCAGATTGAGCTTTTGTCCGTTCAAAAAGAGATAGAGGAGTGGAGAAACACGATGGACTCGTGGCATCAGCATTGCCAGGTACTTCAGTGACAAGACTGTTCAACCTGCCTGCTTTCCAGAAATATGCCGCTGTTTTGAATGTTTGTAATATCATATGAAAAGGCATTGTTTGTTACTTTTCAGGTCATTATGAAGGCCTGCTCTGGTATTAATTATGCAGAATTTGCCTCATTCCTGAAAATCATTGCTGACAACCGAATGGCTTTCCTGAATGCTTGTTCCTCTGGGGATTCCTCCGATTGCCCACGGCATCTCTCAGAGACCCTCACCACACTTGGACCTTACCATGCTGCCTTTGACCTACAAAGAGTGGCTCACATAATTGAATGCCTACTCTGCAATGAAGACTTTAAGAGGCTCGATCATTCAACTTTGCAGCCAGAAACCATGTTGCAGCAAATTCGGGACACAATACAATCCACAAGGGGGCAGCATCTCCTTTATCAGGAATAAGATGTTCAGTGGCGTCTCAACAATGTTATCATCACCCGGAAATGGCTTGAACGAAAAGTGCCAATTTGTACAGTGCGAAAAAAAGATGATAAAGGTTTTACTACACTTTTGATTTGAGATGAATTGCAATCTCAAATTTTCAATGTTTGGAATTAGTTTTTGCACTGAAAAAAAAAATAAAAATACAAAAGTTTATTGAGTTTGTGTGCTTTATTCAACAACTAACAACATATCACTGTTGATATATCATGTTGTAAAGTGCTGCAATAGATAAGCTAAATAGCATAATTCTGTGGTAAATAATACATTACAATTTGGGAAAAGTCACTTACAGTTGATTTTATTGCAAATAAAACAAATGCTCTCATATGGATTAGTGCCACACAGCTGTTAAACAATGACAGTACATACTGTACTTAAGGGTTCTGTCTACGAGAAGTCTGTCAGATGCGATGTATGTCACATTTGGGGGACCTATAAAACACCCTCCTCTTCAGTTGATTTTCACATCTTTAGGCCACCAGTCTGGCACAGAGGCCTCAAGTGCCACTGTGGTGTCGTCAGAAGATTTGAGTGTCAACACCTCTTTGGCATGAGCCATGCGGATTAGGCTCAGACCCAGCTCTCCAACCCCTGCTCGGTGCTTCCCAGCTGGCTTGCCTGACTGCGTTTGCAGCGCAGCTTCTTCCTCGAGGTCTTGGACTGGAAATGAAAAGCGTACTGGCATCAGACGTTTCCGAACCACCCCAGTGTGATGAGTCCTAGCTGTGAGCTCCTGGCCAATGTAACAGCCCTTGCTAAAGCTGATACCCTGCATGTAGGCAAGATTTGACTCTAGTGGTAGTGCCACCCCAGGGGGAAGGTCCTTCACTCCCTCAGGAAGTCCTAGACAACAATGACAGCAGAGGAAATAAACAAAACTTGTCAAAAAAGTGTCAAGAGCACATGGCCATACAAATCCTTACTTATCATCCCGTTTTTCATTTAATACAAACAACAAACAACGATTCTAACATACAAACTGGTCTTACCTATTGCATAGCGATGTCTGTGATATTCCTCCGTGTCACCTTTCAGACATGATGCAATGATATCCAAGGGGTCAATTTGACTTTCCAATACCAATCTCCAGCCCATTTCCTGAGTTCGAGGATCAGTCTCCCATACCAGAACTTTGTCTGGGGAAGAGAGCTCGGGTTTACTGGCCTCATGACCTGCGTTCTTTTTCTTGGAAAGCACCGCCCATACAGAGAGCTCTGGACAGGGGTTTATGTTGACCTTTCTGCGGAGCTTGTACATCTTCAAATGTCTCAAGATTGAGTCCTTAATTGTGCTGTCACACTCCAGGAAAACACCTTGTCCTGCATCAGTTTCTTTTAGACTAAAAAGGAAATACAGCAAGTTTAGTGCCTTGTAAAAAAATAAAATAAAAAAATAAGCTATAAAAACTATACAATCAAGTAATTACAACATATGTGTATGGTGAGCAATTTGTTTTCTCAATCTGCCTGATCTAGCTAAATTAATTATTTAGTTTATTTACCAAAGAGACTTTTGAGTAGCACCAAAAGATGTGCATATTGGCATTTAGGTTTCTTAACCCTTTTAGTTACCAGTGGCAAAATTACATATGTCTCTTATTCTACAAAGTTCAACAATTGTCTTAAGATGTATCCAAGTGATACAAATTGGATGAGTGCATTAACAAACTGAATAAAATGAGTCTGTAGCTGGATCAGAGGTCAGGCTTGCCAGGCAGAGTTCACACATTTGGCATCAGTCACATATTAGTATCTATTTATTTGCTACTATAAACTAGTATCTGCTGAAACTGTTGAGCAAACTTCACTGGCAACTAAAATGTATGCATGTGTCCTTCAAATGTTCACCTAGCATTTTATGACAGGCTGGGTTACAATGTGTCATGTTTTGTGTAGTGTCAGTCAAAAGGTTTCACTGAATTACATAAGCTTATTATAACTTTTTTTGTGCGTCATATTACAGATTGTCACAAAAACATCACTTTCCTACACTGGAATTATCTCAACATGTGATTACTTGTCATCTAAGTTTGACTAGTTTTCCTGCAAACAAGAAAAGATACACCACCCATATAGGCTTGGTAAGTGAAATCACAAATAGGTGCTCTAGCAATGCAAAACAACCGTTTTAAAGCCTAATAGTATAGCATTTAGACAGCATCTTACTTCCTGTATTTGGTGAAGTAATGTATTTTTCCTGTTGAAAAATATGTTGAGTTGAGATATAACACAGGAAAGATAATTCAATTTTAGAGGCACATTATTACTTAAAAATATGTGATGCTGTGTTAATTGCAACATGGGGGTCACAATTGAGCACACTTTTCCAGAAGATTAAAAAGAATTAAGACAAAACTAGAACATTCTTAAATTGTGTACGTAAAACTGGTCCATATTAGTAAGTAATAAGTTCTGCTGGAAAAGTGAAGGTCTTTTTTTTTTCCATTTCATTGACCTTAAAAGGTCACTACACTGGCTTTCCAGCCCTGAGGTCTGCTAACGTTATTCGACCCGTAGTACAAACGCCCGAATTTATATCTATGATCAACGCCAGCAACTGCACTTCAAGATATGTAGCCACACCCTCGTGTTTACTGAAAACATGTGCAAGTAGTTTAAACGGTATAAGTTAATGAAGTTTACTGTACCTGTACAACATGATATCATATAGTGTTCTTCCTTGTACATTTAGCATATGTGAGTACATGGCTGAGAGTCCAGGCACCTCCAGCAGCCCCATGTCGTTCGTTATAATCCCCTGAAGAAACGGGCTCGTGTCTTGTCCCTGGATTTTAAATAAGGTCCTGTGAGGTAAGTGATAGCACACAAACTGTCCAGGGACATGTCTCTGGACAGTATCCTGGCTGTATCTTTTGACACGGATACCTGCTGGAGCTAAAACACCGGAGAGAAACGTGACGCACAAATACCGACCGGGGTATTTTCTGGCGGACGTGAACGCTCTCCTGGCGAGACACAACAACCCCATGTTGTACAATGTCACAGAAGAGTAGTACGTGTTAACTTAAAGTGGTTTCTCCTCCTATTAACAACCGCTAACAACAGTGTACGGCTAGTACATAACACTTGCGGTCGACTCCATTTTGAAATCCCACAATGCATTGCTCGATAATAACGGAACACGACTGGCGCTCTTCAGCAGCTTGCTCGCATGCGTACATGTTATAGCCACTGTCATTTGGGACACTCAGTTTTTGGAAAATAATTTCGACACTAAACTGCACTAAACTATATATGTATATATATATATACATGTGCAGTTTAGTGTCTATATATATATATAGACACGCGTGGATATGAAGTGGTCTATAGGCTACTTGTAAGGAGTGTGTGTTAGGCTACTTCAGTTTAAGATGTCGTTTTGTTGGAGTATGACATGCTTAAACATTTATTACTACCTCCTGGATTTAGCATAATGTCTTATTTATTAACTTGAATAACTAATTAAATGAATTAGGCTATTACATTTCACTGACATTTTATTTTATATGATTTCACGTGACAAATAAATAGATCTATTGATTGACTTACCACAAAGACACAAATCCTATTCCCAGATTCATGTACATTATCAGCAGTCATTTTACAGAAAATGATATTCAGGAAGTTTAAGTAAGCAGCGACACAACTGATAACTATTGTATTGCTATATAACAAACCATGACAAATTGGATACGAAATATTGGCTCTTTATGGCTATAGGGTTATGAATGTAATTAAGCTACTTCACTCAGCTGATTATGAATATTTAGAGCCCAAATGTTGATTCTCAGCTAATTATAATAATAATAAAAGCACAGCAGGCAGCATTTGCAGTTTAACGTGACTCCCACAAAGGCTCTATAAACATTCACTGCTCAGTAAAACTCCTTAACAGATGGGAAAATGCAAAAAAAAAAAAAAAAAAAAAAAATGAGCACACACATGCACTGTAGTTACGGAACAAAATGTGTAACTCATTATTACCAGGTAAAAGATTTAAAACATACAAGCTATTTCAAACAAAACTGATGGAAAATAGATAATAAAACTCTGATGTGAAAGTGCACCAAATGGTTTCTTCAAGGATACAGATGCTTGGAAAAAAATATATCATATAAGCTAAGCATAAGAAGCAGCTCTCCAATATTTTATTTTTTGAAAACAAGCTCATTGTAATTTGACATGAGGTCTTTTGCTAAAGTTTGGACAAACACCGATTGTTCTCTCTGTTAAACAATTTCTTAATTAGCAGCAGGTGTGGAGTGCAACTTGATATATAAGGAAAGCTACATTGGCACGGAGATTGAGGAAATTGTGTCAACTTTAGATATATTCAGTATATTCATAGGTTGCCTGTACCTCTTGAAATACAGTGATAATTTGTGAGTATGGGGAAAATTTTGTCATTTTTAAGATTGCGTTTTGTGGATTGGTGGTGGGGGTTGTTGATACAATGAGCTGCTCCAATGTAGGTCCTGTTTGTTTGTTCTAAGTGGCAGTCCACATCTGATGCTACTTATCCAATAATTAATGGATACATAATGAATACGTAAATGGGTTTTTCTCCAAAGGTAAATCGTAAATCGTTTTAAATATTTTTATTTTCTTATTGCTGCAGCTGAATCTGGAAATGAACCCTTTTTATGGTATTGTCCCATATTTCGGAATAAAAATGCTGTGTGATTCTTTAGGTTATAAAACGATATGCCCCTCCTGCACCCATTATTTTCCATATAACTAAATCCCATTCTTCTCATTACAGTTTGCTGCCCCATACATTTAAAAATTCTTCTTAGAGTACATACACTCTCCGGCCACTTCATTAGGTACACCTGTTTAACGGCGTGTTAACGAAAATATGTAATCAGCCAATCACGTGGCAGAAACTCAATGCATTTATGCATGTAGACATGCAGGCGAACTGCTGAAGTTCAAACTAAGCATCAGAATGGGGAAGCAAACGTTGGGCCCATTAGTAATAATTGAGCACAGCCTACCTGAGTATTATTACTGACCATGTCTATCTCTTTATGATTACAGTGTCTACCCCTCTTCTAATGGCTACTTCCAGCAGGATAACGCAACATGTTACAAAGCTTAAATCATCTCAAACTGGTTTCTTGAACATGACAATGAGTTCACTGTACTGTGAAGGCAAAAAGGGGATCCAACCTGTAAATGGCCCGTGAGTGTATTTTTAAGACACATTTGCTGTGATTAGTATAACAGAAGAATCTCATACCAGCATCAGTTTGTATAAATTAATTTGACTAATTGTTTATGTATTTTGTTTAGGCTTTGATCACATCATTTTCTTGTTACAACATATGAGACACATTTGTTGTAACAATAAAACTTTATTGCAAGCTTCCAACCTTGAAATAAATTTCAAAAAAACGTTTCACTTTGCAGTTTCAAAAACACACCATTGCTATTAGTGTGACAAGGCAGAGAGGCAGATGCATTACAAAGCAAGAAATCAGACCTTTCGAATAATTTTATTTCTTCATGAATAAAATATGAGAACAGTCTTTAAAAGTTTGAGGCACTTTGAAGTATGACAACAGTGAAGGCAGGATTAAATATTACTCAGAAACCAATTTTAGAAACTTATGCTTCAATGACAGAAAAACTGAAATGGTCATTTTCAAGAGCTAACATGCCTAAACATGAGATAAATGTAGCACTAACTGAATAGCTAAGGATGGGGTTTCTACTGTAGTCTCTACTGTACTGTATGTTCCCATTTGTAAAGCATGCATCATCTGCTTCAGATTGCAGCAAATCAGTATTTAGTTTAGAAAATAATCAGATTCTATGTTCACCTACCTCTTTCCCTTCTAATGTGACACTGAAAGGCTTTGGAAAACATAAAATAGATAAAGGCTTTGCACGCAATGACTGAAGGTCATCACACTGATCAGATGTTGACTGGGAGAGCCTGCAGTGACACAGCCCTGTTTCATTATCTTTATCAAAATATTTCACATTGAATCTGCTTTCAGCATCCGTTCTGCATCCAAAAATACTTTCTCAAACATGCATCTTTCCGACGATAATCATCATTCCTCAGAAATGAGTCATTGTGCATTTGTACGGTGTTTTTCACTGCGTTTTCTAATTTGGATTGAGGGTACAATCACACACTTACAGAGTTAGATTTTTTTTTTAGATTAATCCAGTTCAGCGGCAGTCAAGGGTAGAACAGATAAATAGCTCGAAGCAGTATGTTTATACTTTGACATTTTAGCGGGAATTAGAGATGTTTAACTAAATAAGCACATGTAAACCATGTCCAGAAGCTACGGCAAGCACAAAATAATGCACTACAGTAACAAAGAAGATTCTTGATATACTTGATTTGATCATTTCCTCATGTGTCTTTTTTAAAATTTCCGAAAACTTTGTACCGTACTTCTTCAGCTAGATTGATTGAAATTGTCAATTGTTAATGTCCAAAGTCACATCTCTCACTCACACGCACACACACACACACACACTTCCTCCAGCTGTGTCACAATGGAGTCCTGGAGACCTCAGTTTTTTACTGTTAATTTACTAAATTAGATTTTTCTCTAGATCCAGACAGAGGTCTTTCCATTTTTAACAATGGTTGCCGCCTTCTCTGTAGCTGATTTCGGCCTTGCTCCTTGTTTCTCCTGGACTGTATTGACGCGATTTTGCTCTGCCATTGTACCCCCAGATACAGGACTGCTGGTTCTGGAGGTTTGCTGGTTGTTTTTGGTTTGATATGTTTGAAAGGCCATATCGAGCTGTTCTTGGGCAACCCGTAGGTGCCGGTGTAGGCTTACCAAATCAGAAGGGATGTTCTCATCTGGGCTGGTGCACTGCTGCTCCTGTGCCACATTGGCCATGTTCTGCTCGTGGGTGATGAGGCTGTTGGGGATTCTGCTAGGTTTGTCTGTCTTCATCACAAGGTTGTACCCCGGAGGAGAGGCTGGGATGTTTCGAGAAAACGGGTAGCCATAGGACGTCCGTCGGCCGTTCCTCTTCATGCGAAGGGTGTCCCGAAAAGTGCCAATTCCCAAGTGAAGCATCTCACACACATTTAGCACTAGACAAAGACAGCTTACCACATACATGATGAGGAGGAAGATTGTTTTCTCTGTGGGCCTGGAGATGAAACAGTCCACTCGGTGTGGACAGGGGACCCTGTTACATACATATGAAGGACTAACTTGAAAACCATAGAGGAGATACTGTCCTGCAAGGAAAGCGATTTCAAAAATAGCTCGCGACATGAGCTGAAGAACATAGATTCTCATCAGGCCTTCTTGCATAATTCTTCGGCGGCCATCATGTTTTGGTGGGTCTTTGCTAGTGCTGCTCACTGGTACGGGCTTGGCCTCCTGCACCTCCAGTGTATCCTCATAGATCATGGGCTCAGCATCGTCATCTTCATCCTCCTCTAAGACATCCTCCAGATGGTGGCTTTCTCTCCATCTGGAAAGAGGAGAAGACTTTTTGCGGAGCCTGAGTTGCTTCCTGCGATCCAACTCTGTACTTCGGGCTATCTTGTGGATGGCGTAACCCATGTACATAATAGAAGGAGTGGAGATCATGATGATCTGGAAGACCCAGAAGCGGACGTGCGAGAGCGGGGCAAAGGCATCATAGCATACGTTGTCACAACCTGGCTGCTTGGTGTTGCAGGTGAACTTGGTCTGCTCGTCCGAGTAGATGGACTCGCCTCCAACCGCTGTGAGCACAATGCGGAAGATGATGAGCACAGTCAGCCACACTTTCCCCACAAAGGTGGAGTGGTTGTGGATCTCTTCCAGGAGACGAGTAAGAAAGCTCCAGCTCATGTTGCTCTAACAAGCTTTTCAACTAGAGTCTGTGAAGAGAGAATAAAGCACTGATTATTAATCCAAATACCTATGGAAGAATTTGGTTGGAACTTGAAAAAGCTATGAGTTGCAGATTAATTAATGTTCAATGATAGTAAATTGTATGTATTCATTCACAGCTAATATTACTTTGTAGTATAATGTTGGAACTGTATATACGTCTTTCAGCTGTGTTCCTTATACCAAATGCCTGAGCTGTTTGTGTGTACAGTTGTCAGACCAAAGCAAATCCAGACTAGGGCTGCAACTAACAATTACTAACATTATCAATTATTTTCTTGGCTATAAAACATCCCAGGTGACATCTTTAAATGTCTCATTTCTTATTTTATCTGACCACCACTCACAAATCCCAAATATATTCTATTTACTACCACAGAAGACTAATAAAAACAGCAAAATCACATTTGAGAAGATGGAACTAGATAATTCATGGCAATTATGCTCGAAAAAATTATTAAATTATTAATCAATTATCAAAATAGCTGCCGATTTATTTTCCGTCAATCAATTAATCATTGATATAACTACAGCCAGTTCAGCTATAATCCAGTGTGGACCTACAGTATAACTAGGAAATGTGGACTTTGCAAATGTCGCAAACATCAACTCATCTGCACAGATGTAGAGGAGACATTCATTTTCAATTGATTGCACGTCCAAACACAAGACAATGGTTTGTGTTGGTTCATGTCATGTCATAGGGTGATGTCATTCAGTCACCCTATCTAAACACACATCACACAGTAGTTCTAATATCCCCTTCTAACAGATTGAAATAGGTTATAGAAGCGTTGAAATGGCAAAAATAGCAAAGGAAAGATTAAAACAAGAGAAAGAACACTTCATCAGCCACATACATAAACCCACCAGCAACAACTACCATTTTGATTATAGCTTTGACCAAAGAAAACGCTGTACACTACAAGAGGGTTGACAGGCTAAAAACACAAAAGGAAACTGACAGAGCTGTGAATATAAGAAAAGACCATTCTGGTACAAGAGTGTACTCCACTCAGAGAGCCACTTCAG
Organism: Perca flavescens; assembly: GCF_004354835.1. Classification (NCBI taxonomy): domain Eukaryota; kingdom Metazoa; phylum Chordata; class Actinopteri; order Perciformes; family Percidae; genus Perca; species Perca flavescens. Next base: position 16,683,338 of record NC_041342.1, read on the forward strand.
AAACATACTGAACTCTGCATTTCAACACATCATGCCATGGGACACGCACAGAATAACAGATGACATGAAACCTCACAGTGTCATACTCTGACTCTGTGAGGTGAATGAAGCTGCGATAAGGAGATAGCGTAGCGCTTCTGTCCCTTCATTCATGGGGCAGAGTTGCAGAGTTCATGTTCATCTCATGACTGCGGCACTGTGTTCCCTGGCGTGGGATGTGCCATCTCCCCTGCCATCTGAGTGAACAGGAGAGGCTTGTTGCTCTGCCACGAGGCCTCCCCTCCAGATCCAGCACTGCTGACGCTGGGGAGGGGTACAGCCACAAGGAGACAGATGGCACCTATGGTAGGCGACTCATGTGCCCCAGGATGGCATGACAGGAGGGCAGCTGCACTGAGGATGCACTGTATAAGTTTGAACGAATCTGTTGTATATCATAGCATCAACATCATACTGTACCCAAACACTGAAGTGATCTTGAGATATCCGCCTGGTGTTAATGTGTTTTGCAAAGTGTTGTACAGCGTGTTGATGTTGATTATTTGCTGCCTTGTCTGTCTTTAGTTTTCAGTGCTGTTGCCATTTTAACAAAGTCTACCCTGAAAAGAGATTTCTAATCTAAGTGGGACTTGCCTGTTTAATAAATACAGATTTGATTTTACTAAAAGGTCAAGCAGCAATGTAATGCAACAGAGATCATCATTAAACGCAACTTACTCCAAGTCATTGACATTTTTCATTCATAATATTTTTAAACAGGGAAAAACATACTTTTCAGGATTTAAAATGTTTTATGAAATACACCTTGTCTCATCTTACAATGTTAGCTACAGAGGTATTGTAGTTACAGAAAATATCAAAATTGAATAAATACATTCACTCTTGATATTACAATTCCACAAAATAGAGCCACATTTTAAATAAAGGTGTAATATGATTTAAGAAATTAGATAGTCAGGGATATACTTTATTTTTTTTAAATAATGTATTTATTGCAGGGGCAGTGGTTCATCATACATGCAGATGCAGGCCCATTATACTTTATATTATTAAACATGAATCATATTGTATTGTGTTGGGTAAATAGCTTTATGTAACATTGGTTCAATTGATTTGTCTTTATAGCAGACATATTCATATTAGAAAGACCACTGCAAAGGCATGAAACAATCTTTCAGGAGGGTGGATTCAGACACAGGGTCTTACAAACAGTCCACAATTTCACTGATAATTGAACAGAAACTATCATTCAGTTTCTTAAGGGGAAAGTCAATAACTAAAACAACCCACCTGGAAAAGTTGTACATGCATTTCCCATCCTGAAGGTCTCCTGTGCCCTCTCTAGATATCCCCTGCACAGTCTGATCCATTGAATTCCATTTCCATCCTAATGTCCTGGCCTTTTCCGTCTTATTAATAACTTCCAGAATGGCAAAAATGAAAAAACAATAATGGAACTTATCAGACTAGACTTTCTATTTATTCCGTTTTCCCACTCTATGAAGCAGTGAGGTCTCGCCGCTGTGAATGCCTCACATTCTGTCTTGTGTCTGGTTTCTATTACACCAGCCTTCTGCCCAAGAAGGAAGTATAAAAAACAGAGAGGCAAAAAAAAATCCTCCTCTGGCAAGTGACCCTCATCCAAGGGTTCAGACTTGAGGATATCTTACTGCAGATTGAAATGAACACCCAGCTGAGGGAGCGTGTTAATCGCGACAGTCAACCTCCCCCCAATGCTCATGTGCAACATTTGTAACACAGATGATGAAGGTCTCTCCCTCTCTCTTTCTGTTTCTCTCACTTTGTCTCTCTTTCTCTCTCCCTCTCTTTACATCTATCTATGTATCTTGGCTTCTTACAGGTTCCTGTCTACTGTACATGCCCTCCAGCCATTTACACAGCAACAGCAGTAGCTTACTTACTCTGAGAAAAAAGGTGATGTATAGAGTTGTGGCACACTTCACGCACAAGTGTAGAAATGCAAATAGTCATTTAAAACACACACACACACACACACACACACACACACACACACACACACTCTCCCTTTTTCTCTTTCTCTCCCTCTCTTGTCGCAAACGCACACACACACACACACACACACACACACACACACATCAACCACAATAACCGCAATTAGCAACCTCTATATTATACGTCAATTACATACCAGTTTACGGTGGGTGACAATTATGAAAAAACAACTTTGGGGAGACAAAGACAGGGAGTTTGAGGACAGACACGTCACTGAGACATAAGCCACCTTGCCTCAGTGCAGATCCGCTAGAATGTAACCAGCAGGTACGCTCAGTCATATCAAGTGTCATAACATTTAGATCCTCCGTCCAGGCAGATGGCCAGATAACAGAGCAGTGGACAGGTTGCACTCTGCACTCCTGCTACATGTCTTTTCCAAGTTGATGTTTATACTTTCAAGCTTTCACCTCGGCCTGCGGAGTGCAGTAGCACACGTTGTTACTTCAGGCATGAGATGGATTTCTTTTCACATGATGGCAAGAGTGGCTGTATGTGGACAGCAGTCTCTCTCTGTCTCTCTCACTCACTCACTCACTCACACTTCCTTTTTTTCCTTTTTTATTCTGTAAGTCTGAAATAACAAAACAAAGTACAGATGAGGAGGTGATTCATGCAAGATTAAAATCGGAAAGGAATGTCTCCATCTCTTTATTGTATGTGCCAGACCTTGCTGTCAAGTTTGGGAAAGGATCTAAAGTCAACTTCTTTTAATAGAGGACAGATAAACGGGTTAGTGTCTGGCTTGCATTTATGAAATGTGTCTGGTCATTGTCACAGTGACCTTATTATTATAATGTTACTTTCACAAGGCCCTCAATAAGCCTTAATTATGACCTGTATACAGCTATAAAGCCAAGAATAACGTTCAACAATACCAGCAAGGCCATCATCAATCAGATCACAAATCCATCTCATTTCTTTATAATTTTCATAATTATAAAAAAAATCTTGGTGTCCTGTGTCTTAATATATTTTAAGAATATCAGACTGTCTTTAGTAAGAGAGCAAAGACAACTGTGCGAGACATGTCAAGAATGAGATAGTACAAGCATGTTATAGACTTCTTTGCATTTAAATCTCATTCTGTTTGAATAGTTTGTGGTCGAAAGAAAGCTCTAAGAGCCAGCCATCTGGGCCTGCAGGACCCATCGTCCTGAGGCCTCGCCTTCAGGGATCCCCTCTCCGTCTGACTGAGGAGATGTGGCGTAGCGGCACCCCTGGTGCAGCACTGAAGAAAAGAAGACGAGGGATGCTGCTGGAATGACTAGAGCATTTGGGGTTTTGGACATGTGCTATCCTAAGGGACGGATAAGCACGTGTTTTTAAGTTGCAGTGCAAAATCTTTCATCCAAAAGACACAGATGGTCCAGTGAAGACAGTTGTTAAGTGAACATTCAACTAAAAGTCAATTAGAGTTTATGTTTCTCAACAACTTGCTGCAATTAACACTCTTACTGCTCTACTCTAATTGATATTAGGTCATATATGTATGAAAATTATGTTTTTATTCACAGATCTGTATTTTATACAGTTATGTTTAATATTACATTTGGTGATACATAATGTTTTTTTTTGGGTTCTTCTCAGAACCTCACAGTACAAGGTTTTACTTTTTACTGTATGTACAAAAGAAACAAACTGATTTAGACCTATTACTACTTACTTTATTACAATTATAAAACTAGATTTTTTTTCCAACAATTAATAAATAAAAAGTCTTTGAAACTTTATTAATACATTGGAATTGCTCACAGTTAAGCACAAACAAAAGTGCACAAACACATACAGTCAAACCAATGACTGTCTAGTTCTGAACGTGCTGTCCCTGTGTCCTTGGACAATTCAGGCTAGTTTAGCTTTGGGTAACTTCAGTTCATGTTGATAAATATTGATTGGACTGCCCAGAGCCAGGAGAATACTCCCCTGTAAGATATGGTTTGACATTGCTCTTGTCACAAGGACTGGCATCATGTGGCAGCCAAATGAGAATGCTTAATATTCATTAGGTTACGGTTATATTTAGTATTAAATGTAAAATAGAGTAGATGTGGTAGCATTTGTGAGATGCAAACAACTTTCAAAAATATCTAATATGACAGATGACAATTACACAGAAAATCTAAATTACTTTAAAGACAAAATTGATGAAAAATAATCAGCATAATTTCTGTGGTGCAATGGCTGTGTGAATCATATAATACATTTATTGCAATTGTTTTTAAATGTATACTCACACAGACATATTTTAACAGAATGATTTGGTTATTCCCTGACAGTTTCACCTTTAAGAGGTCACTGGGAGCTGTGAGGGTTTGCAGCGTAGCCGAGTGTTGAAGTGATGCAACATGGAGGAGTGAACATCTCGACAACTCTCCTTGGCCGCCACCAATGTCATGACAAGAGTTTTATCCAAATGTATTTACTGAACAAAGTTGATGCAAGCAGACTGGGGGCTGTAAGGGTCTGTGTTTATGTAACAGATCAAGCTCCACCATGTGACTTGGATGCCCCCCCCTCAGAGAAAAGAGTGACACAAGACACCAGAGCAAAAATCATGCAACTTGGTGCTTGGACTCCTCCTCTCTCCCATCTCTCCTACTACTATCATTAAACTGTTCTTACCAGGCTGTGGGGCGCTATCCCATAGGCAGCCTGAGAGTGGTGGCAGTCCCATCTCATTTGTTCATTTTTCTCCCAGTTTCTCAGCCGAGCCTATCCAACCCCCGGGGTGAGTGCGTCCCGTGCCAGTTTTACTAAGGCTGGACTCCACTGAAGCGACTGAGATGAAAAGCCTTGAGGTGGATGCCAACAACTACCCTCAGCCAGGACTCTGCGTCTCCCACATGAGCAAAACAACTTGTATTTAAAAATTAGCCGCACCACTACTGTACAATTAAACAAACGCAACTTATTTGGTTAATATTTTTGAGTGTATTCCACCTTAAATGATTTAACATAACAGACAAAGCCCTCATGTTCATTCCATACTATACATCTGGACTCACTTAAAAATGCATGTCAAACTATTTAAAGCACTGGAGAAAATGAGGATATATAGCAACATTTTAATAGTCTTAAAAATAGTTTATCTTCCATTGGAAAAAGGCCTGTTTCCTGTCTCAGAAGGAGGTTCTGTTTATTTTACTGCCCTGAAATACTCCAATAATTCTGGTAGTAAAGGTTTGCTAATAAATACTATTACACACATTACTGTACATGCTTTAAGTGAGGTATCAGGCTGGCATATAGACTTAATATTAAGAGTTCAAAAATCATGTCTCATTTATGTTTATATAAGGAAGTAATAAAGTGCTGCATCAGTGTTGCCTCCCCAGTTAGACATTTCCATCATAAATGGCATTCTGATATGAGCTGCCAGTTTTCATCAGTGTGCCAGTTATATGTTTCACAGTAGTCTCGCATTGCCACACCTTCCTGCACAGCATTGCCGAGGAAGGTCTGGTTACTCCTGACAGCAATCCGGGATGGGAGAAAAACGTGCTCTGGTTTATTGGCATTTCTTTAAACCAATCACAATCGTCTTGGGCGGTGGTAGACGCTGAGCGGAGCCACGGTGCCTCTGCAAAATAGAGTGACATCTGGCAGAATTGGCGGAATATCCAGCTGAATTTCCGGCGGTACTGGCACAATCCCGGAAGTGGAACATCATGGATATAGACTAGTTTCACAGAAAAGTTGTAAACACTGGAAGTGTCTAAACCAGTAGCCACAGTACATGCTTGACTGGGCTATATGATACACTGGGCCCATATCATGTTTGGTTATTATCTACAAGCTGTCAGCAAATTGTAGCTCAGTTGAAAAAAGTGATTAAATGGAGCCAATGTCTAAATGAAAATACTCTAGTGATAATATTGTTTGAGAACAAAAAACAGTATGTTTGCATGCCCCTCTTAATAGATCACAATCAGAGCACACTAATTTAGATTTGCTTGACAGCTCTCAGACTACAGGAGTCCCTAACATTAGAAAATGGAGAAAAAATAAGAGCGATGATTATGTGTTTTGTTGAAAATGTATATTTAAAACCATATACTTGACAAGACACAATACATTATAATTAAATACTCAAACAAACAAGTGAATCAATCAAATAGTATTCAGATTACAACATATTTCTTAATTGTTTAATTCCTTGTCATCATTTCTACACTCACTTGCTGATGAAGTTTTCCATCAGGGCAGTAAAATCCAACACACAACTACCCAGCCAAATGAACAAAATAACAGCGCCTCGCTCGCAGAGCTGGAGGGCCTTAATCTTTGACATTATCTTGTCTTAACTGGCCATGTCATGAGCTGATCTGGGGCAAGCCCAAAGGTGCAGCAGACCTAGTCAGGGTCATTTGGACTACCAGAGATATGTTTACTGCAACTCCTTCCTTCCAGATGCCTTATTGCTGTTGCCCTTCTCTAATTTAGTGGACTTCGTGACCACGTTGCAGGATTACACTGACAACAGCAATATACCCTTTCTCTTTGGTGTAAACTTACGCAAGGAAAGCTTGGATCAATACTGTATATGTGCACATACTGTATAGTGTACTGGTGAACACATTTAAAGCTTAGCTATTAAGCCAGTGATAAGAAAAGGCAATCTGCTGACTTAAAGGCACTGGCTAACAGAAGTAACCAAGTAAAATCATGTGCTAATGTGTGCTGGGGATATTTTCTGCATTCACTAAATAGAAAAAGAATACTTCTAGTTTTTCTCTACTTTTGTCAGTGGGCGTTTTTATCCACTAGATGGCAATCATGTATTCATGGACAATCATCTTGCGTTAACAATGGTTAACCAACATTTTGGAATTTGTTTGACTTTCCATATCATGGTTCAAAGTCCTGTAGACTGTTTTTGCCCCCCAGACATGTGGTCAAAAATTCCAATAATGGGGGCTATGACCCTGTTAACACTGAGTAACATTAGGACATAAACCAACCTGTCATTACCTTTTGACTACACAAACATCACAGCTGAATCCTTTTAAGCCTTTAAGGTTAAGTGACAGTATTTTAAGGCATTTAAAGCATCTCATTAAGATAGCTGAGGAGCGTAAAATACCAACAACTACAACAGTTCACATGGAGGCTACACTGAAATAGGAAGGGTTGTTATATGTGCTGTGGTCCCATTGTTTCAGGCTTTGGTCATGGCTTTCCTGTTAAACTGATTGCACCTCTGTATCACTAATATAGGTTATTTTTCTTTTTTTCATTTGCAAAACTCCTACCTAATATGTTTTTGCTTTATAGAAACAGTGCCAAAATAAAAAAATGCATTTACAGGACATAAAGCAATAACTTATTTTAGTATTTAATAGTTTACTAGAATTATATCAATTTGAACCTCATTAGCTCATATAATTTCCTAATGTTTCTAATGTACAATTAATCCATCAGATAATAAAGTCAGATAGATTTTCAAAGTTAAAGTAGAAAACAAACGTCATGTGACACAACAACACAATGTGAAACATTAGCATTAAAGCTAAACCTCTCAGCATGGTGTTAAGCCCCACTTGGGGTCGCTTTAACTACTCTCTATTAAAATTTAATAGAAAATGCTTAGCATATGTTTAGGCAAAAATGTAACAAGCAAACCTTTTTTTTGCCACTTCAAGTTACGTGAACTAATTCTCCAGTTGAATTCAAATGCTGGTAAAAAAAAATTGAAGCTTTTGTTTATGCAAATAAAACCAACAACTGCATACTATTAAACAGCATAATCCACAGAAAAAAGAAGAAGAATGAAGGCTCTACCTACCTGTCCATGTGGCTAAAGCAAGAGCTTATTCTATGCTTTATGGTAGGTCATCCTGGGCGGGCATCCAGAGGCATCGTTTCACTGCTCAGGCTCAGAAACAGGATGAGAGAGACAATGGGTCATTTTTCTTCAAAACCCCTCACCACCAAGTACAGGCAGGACACTTAGGAGCAGCATCCTGCCAAAGGCCCCATTGTTTCCCAGCTTGTCCGCCTCCATTGCCATGACCACTGCTTGTATTTATTTAATTCAGGATGACTCCTACTACAACCCCATTCATTCACCCAGAAATTCACAGTGGCATAGCTATGGACCTCCAAAACCTTGCTTTTCCTGATTTAGCTGTGTGTGAGTGTGCAGACGTGTGAACGGTGTACCTACATGACATGCACATTCACGTTATTTTTTTTAGGGGTTTATTCAAACTCCAGTGCATACTATCCACTGAAACCTTTTTTATGCCACATGAGTTGAAGAAGATTTTAATGGGTTTTCTTTGTCGTTTTTTCAAAGTCAGGAAAGCTTGTGGAAGGCTTTTCCTCAGCTGGTAGCAGAAGGCTGTTTGTTGTTTTTTGTCAAGTGATGGAAATATGGCATGACAACTCCTTGTCCTTGCATGCCAAAAACATGAAGATTACAAAAGATTTGATATTATATTTTTGGCATTATGGTTGACCTCATGTCCTCTTTCGCATCAGAAATGTAGTTCTGTTGAAGTTGAACTTAAATGTAGTTAAAGTAGAAGCTTGCACTATGTGATAATTAACTTTAATTCAAGGAACAACAACAACTAAAACAATAACTAGTGAGGAATAGCAAATGTTTGAATTTCACCCAGAGGAAGTGGTGGGCCCCAGATCACATATTTGTGCAGAGTGGTTCGATCGGCTGAACATACATATTTACACCAGGCATGTAAAGAAAAAGGCTAGGAGAATTGTTAGAGGTTCAAAACACTCGGGTAACAGCTTTTTCTCCATGTTGACATTCATGAGGTTCATCAGGTTCATCAGAGGCAGGAGTAGCTTCTACCCTAAGACAACTAGGATCCTAAATGAAGACACTGAATGAGGACACTCATTACTGATCAGAGTTTTCTTTCTGAAAAATCTTAAATTGATCAGTGCAGTCTTTCTTCATAGTCATATATGATTTAGGTGTGAAGGCACTGAGGAGGACTATGATGTTAAACATTAATCTAGTAATGGAAGGTTGACAAAATTGGAGGCCCTCAATAGGGTAATGACTTAAAGGCCGTGTTGCAGGGTTCATTCTCCAGCAAATTTGTGCAATTTGCTTGTTGGTAAAACATTTAAACTGTTATCCATTGTATTTGATGTTGTTGGGTATCACAAAATGGAATATAATACGAAAAAGTAGGTACTATTTTACAGTGGTTTGCAATGATTCTCTTTTCCCCCACAATGCATTGCATTACGTCACGACACGTTTTTGTCGTTTAGTTTGTGGTGGCCACCACATTTTTTAAACTAATGTATTTTAATGGGAAATATTTTCGTGATCACAGCACGACTGCGGTAGCGAGTAGTATAAAAGGCCGAAAATCCACATAGGGAGGTTGGTTGGGGTGGTGAATGGGTCAAACAACACAGGACTTTCACCCCGGAGAACGGGGATCGTTTCCCGCGTGTGACGTTTCTTTTCCCCGTTCGACTTTCCCTAAACCCAACCCGCGTCCCCCAGAGGCCGCAGATCATTTACCGTGTGTCACGTTTCCTTTCCCCGTTCGCCAACCTCTGTTGGTGGTGTTCCCATTATGTGCTGAACACCACGTACCTCTGTGTTCCCATTTCGTGCTGACCACCACGAAATAAATGAGAAAAACATGTCCGTGTACACAAATCAATAGATTAAAAATTACGTGACCATTTCACAAACTGCCGTGAGACCGTGTTGTAAATACATACAGTAGATATATATAGATGAGTGAGGCATGTCACATCTGCTGGTCGCGGGGTGAGCTCCTCGACCAGCGACCAAAATGCACTTACTTCCCTACAGCACAAGCTCTCCACCACAGTTCCCATGGGACACATTTTCACCGGAGGAAGAAATAAACACTGGGCAAATATGTTGTTACTGGAGCTAGCAGGCTACCATCAAAGCGTGGGATATCTGATTGGAAATGTGTTTACAACGTTGGGGGAAAGATTTAATTAGGGATTATCTCGGGGAGGGACTTGCTAGTTAGCCCGTAGCTAGCATGATGCCTTCTATTTCTAGATCCAGATAAGTTTACCGGTACTTATCTGAACTAACAGACATGATCACTGTTACTAGATATAAAGAACATGTTGACTTTCACTCTGTGCTATTCACTTACAGTAAAAAAATTGTTATTGTATGCACTGCTGTTCGTAGACTAGCTCCAGCACTCGTTGCTGCGTTGCTAAATGATGGCAACTCACCAGGACACTTCACCAACTCTCTCTTCACTTCTCCTCGGACCACGCATGTAATTGGCTTGGACGGCCATCAGTTCTTGGCAATTCGTTATTCGCCCTCTCACGTCTGACAGGTTCGAAATTATACGGCTGCGGGGCATCATACGCGTTATTAGTGGTTCTTGCCACCTCTTCCTTATCCCAGTCAGTCGCCATAGTTCTAGTACTAGGCTGAGGGTAGTCCCCTCCACGTCTCCCCAAATTACGTCATCACCGAATTGCGTTAACCCCTGCTAATACCAAAAATGACAAACTGGCCTTTAACACCATTTGGAGACTTTTTTTTTAAAGATCAATTTTTTATTGTTTTTTTATCATTAGACATACAAAACAGAGAAACACAAATTGAACAAGAACAAAATCCCTCTCCCACCCTCTGCGGTCTCGAGGAAAACAGAACAAATAAACAAACAGAAATCACACCTTGCCTAGTCACTCTCCTCTATTTCTTGTGGCGCTGAGGTCACTAAGTCTGATATTTGTGCTGCTGTGCTTTTCCATAGGTTGATAGTCGATGATTTGGCTTTTTTAATCCTTGCTGTAGAGAGCTCAACTATAACTATGTCTAGAAAATATGTACGTAAAGCAGTGTTTTATACAAAGCGAGTGAGGGGGGAGCCAGCTCTGAGCTATCATTTTCTTGGTTGCAGTTGAGCCGGCTAGCCAAATTTTCCTGTCTCCCAAGCAGGTGTAATTTAGACTTGTCATTAAGAAACAAAACAATCGTGTCAGCAGGAATTCGACATCCTATCACATCATATATTATTGATGTTGTTTTATTCCAGAACTCATGCACCTGTTGACATTCCCAGACCATATGCAGGAAAGTTCCAGTTTGTTCAGGTTGACAGAACGTACAATAGGGAGTCGGAATGACTTTAGAGATGTATCTCTTCTGGGGAGTCCAAATGACCTATGATATATGTTGAAGTGGATATACTGGTTATTTGGGTTCTTGGAACACTGGAAAATGTCCCAAACTGTCTCCCAATTAATTGCGTTCCCCTCAGGGCTCAGCTCTCCCTCCCATTTCTTTACTATTGGGAGTTCTTATATGGATACTTGCATCAATTTAGCATGAATCTTGGACACTAATCCTCTCACAGGAAAATTAACAAACCATTTAATGACTGGGTGCGCCTCAAGACTGTTTCCCCATGGCACTCCATAACATTTTAGGGCTGATCTTAAGTGAAGATAAAAGAAGAAGGATGTCCTGGGGACCTCAAAACTAGCTCTCAGGTCTTCAAAAGTCAACATACCTTTCTAATTGAATAGCTGGTCTAAAGTATAAATACCTCTGTCACTCCACTGGTTACAAGCAAAGGCTTTGCATTGTGCCATATTGGGGTAATTTGGAGACATTTTTAAAATGATATACATATCTTGAGTGCTTTATGTACCCATTAACAACAGTGGTGGTTAACCTGCAACATAGCCTTTAAAGGGGCGCTATGCAGTTTTGGCAATTTCTTTGCTGTTTTCTCACTTTTTTCTTGCATGTTTCTCTATAGAGCTCCCCCTACAGCTTCGGAATAGATATTTGGCAACACTGGTTGGCGACTCTCCCCCCTCCCATCTTTTCCCTCTGGTCATGTGCATTTGTTTTCAATGAAGGCGGCGAACGCACAGAGCCATGTCCACTGAGGTATGTATGATATACAGAAGGCTAGCATATAATATATACGTATATAATATAATACGTGTAGTAGAGTAGGCCTATAATTTATTCGTTCATAACGATAGGCTTGAAACGTCATATTGACAATGGTTCATTGTATGATATTGCAGGGGACTACATGTGCTCGTACAAGTTTGGATGTGGGTGGTGGTTGTGCAGGAGCAAGAAGACTCAGCTGTCTTGGGTTGTCAGGCCTAAGTGAAATCTTGCGGGGAAGGCCAGTCCAAATCGATTTTTTGTTGTATGACCCTTGGTACCTGGAGATAAAGGAAGAGCCATTAGTATTAGTTATTTTCAAAAAGTTTGTCAACAAAAGCAAGGTGTTCACTATACAAAAATATAACAGTAAAAACGTACATCTTGTGTCCCTCCCTATTGCGTGCTGGCAGTCGTTGGTTGGGTTTGTCGATAGCTCCAAGCAAAGTCCGGGTCTTGTAGACAAAGGGAGTATATGGCATGCGCTTTGCTGCATACATTAATAAGTGGTTCTGGAAGCTTGCATTAATATCTCATGGCTGTATAATCATGAAAACAACAGTCCTCAAAAAATGACGATAGGGTTGAAAAAACAAGTTGGGCAAGGGTAGTAATTATAGAATATGAAAGGTGCTGTAGGATTATCACAAGGTTTTTGGTTTTCCTGGCCATTTTGTGTTTTAAGATTTCAAAAAAAAACACCTTAGAATCTCAATGGTTGAGTCTATTGGACAGCGGATAAATTGGATAGGGCTAAATAAAGCAACCCATTAGATTGTTTTTCTAAAGTTCCCTCCATGTTTTATCAGATGCTGGAGATGACAGAAGTACAGCATATGGCATGCATTAGTACCAGATGTGTGCCTGATTTTGTTTTTCCGTGTGTGTGGCATGCCAGGAAATACACAGCATGGAATGTTTACCCACACCAAAGCAGCTGTTTTACGAAACAGTGTGACTGTGGGGTAAATATCTTCTTTCTAAAAAATATCAGATTTTTAGGCATTTTTGAGTTAAGTGGGTTATGAAAGCAATTTTAAAGCATGCATTTATTTTGACCAACCCCCCTCTCTCCTGACTATCTGCGAGCTGCCGGTCCCCTGAACACACCGTAAAAGAACGCGGTCTCTGTAGACAGCCCAGAGTCCACAAACGCCAACAAAAACAAAGTGGCCATCCTAGACCACAAAAACATAACAAACTGTACTCCAGTGTTCAGCCAATAAACGACAAGAAGGATTTGGGGGTGGGGGTTGGGGGGGGTTAGTTCGCTGAAGCACGGAAGGGAGGGGGAGGGGACGGGATGAGGAGGAGGGAGGGGCGAGCTAGTCTTGTTTTGTTTGAAAATACTTTGAACGTCAACAAGAATAACATCTCCCAACATCACTTAGAGTACCTTTAAGATCAGTTTTTTATTGTTTTTTATCATTAGACATACAAAACAGAGAAACACAAATTGAACAAGAACAAAAACCCTCTCCCACCCTCTGCGGTCTCAAGGAAAACAAAACAAATAAACAAACAGAAATCACACCTTGCCTAGTCACTCTCCTCTATTTCTTGTGGCGCTGAGGTCACTAGGTCTGATATTTGTGCTGCTGTGCTTTTCCATAGGTTGATAGTCGATGATTTGGCTTTTTTAATCCTTGCTGTAGAGAGGTCAAGCAGAACTATGTCAGCAAACCATTTAATGACTGGCTGCGCCTCAAGACTGTTTCCCCATGTCACTCCATAACATTTTAGGGCTGATCTTAAGCGTAGATAAAAGAAGGATGTCCTGGGGACCTCAAAACTAGCTCCCAGGTCTTCAAAAGTCAACATACCTTTCTAATTGAATAGCTGGTCTAAAGTATAAATACCTCTGTCACTCCACTGGTTACAAGCAAAGGCTGTTACCAGACATTAAGTGTGCATTGTGCCATATGGGGGTAATTTGGAGACATTTTAAAAATGATATACATATCTTGAGTGCTTTATGTACCCATTAACAACAGTGGTGGTTAACCTGCAACATGGCCTTTAAAGGGGCGCTATGCAGTTTTGGCAATTTCTTTGCTGTTTTCTCGCTTTTTGCTCACAGGTTTCTCTATAGAGCTCCCCCTACAGCTTCAGAAAAGATATTTGGCAACACTGTCATAAAAACTTGTTGGCGACTCTCCCCCTTCTCATCTTCTCCCTCTGGTCATGTGCATTTGTTTTCAATGAAGCCAGCGAACGCACAAAGCCATGTCCACTGAGGTATGCATGATACACAGAAGGCTTGCATATAAATGTTGAGATAGTGTATATTTGTATTGTGTTATCAAACGTAATCTGTAACATTATGGTGAAAAACAAGAGACTAAGAAATGTTTCCGCTAATTGGGGTTTATTTTTTTTAGCTTAGCCTATCTCAATTATAGACTTTAATAGAGATTAGGCAGTATCAAAATGAAACTTTACATTGCATGTTGACGGGGATTAGAGGGATTGTTTGTGTCACACCCATAGTTTGTTTGTATATTTTTTTTCTTTGGCATACTATGTGTAGTAGGGTAGGCCTATAATTTATTCGTGCATAACGATAGGCATGAAACGTCATATTGACAACAGTTCATTGTATGATATTGCAGGGGACCACATGTGCTCGTACAAGTTTGGATGTGCAGGAGCAAGAAGACTCAGCTGTCTTGGGTCATCAGGCCTAAGTGAAATCTTGCGGGGAAGCCCAGTCCCACTTCTCAGGCTCCTGAACAGAATGACCCTCTGAATGTCTGGGATGTAGGAGTATAGTTTCTTTTATTTCACTGTGTACACACACCCAAATCGATTTTTTGTTGTATGACCGTCGGTACCTGGAGATAAAGGAAGAGCCATTAGTATTAGTCATTTTCAAAAAGCTTGTCAACAAAAGCAAGGTGTTCACTATACAAAAATATAACAGTAAAAACGTACATCTTGTGTCCCTCCCTATTGCGTGCTGGCGGTCGTTGGTTGGGTTTGTCGATAGCTCCAAGCAAAGTCCGGGTCTTGTAGACAAAGGGAGTATATGGCATGCGCTTTGCTGCATACATTAATAAGTGGTTCTGGATCTTGCATTAATATCTCATGGCTGTATAATCATGAAAAAACATACTATACAAATAATATAGTCCAAACTGAGAAGTTAGCTGAATCCCAGTGTTTCCAAATCATTTGTAAAACATTTGTTGAATCATGTAGGTAAAAAAATGTCCTAAGGGTATGTCCACCTGACCCTGGCCTGAACTTGCTGTGATATACTGAACTGGTCTAAAACATGTTTCATCACCACATAAACAGATGTAAAGTACACACAAAAAAACTATTTATATGAAATGAATATGTGTATGTATACTGAAAGGTGCTTCCAAAAATGTTGTCCCACTATTAATGCGTAGCATATTGAGGTGAAAAGATATAAGGCATACATTTTAAAATAACGTAATCCAATACAAGTCCACAACAGTCGACGATAGGATTGAAAAAACAAGTTGGGCAAGGGTAGTAAGTAATCCTCACCACATGAATCTACTTCTATTCTGCTCTTGTAAAATAAGACAATTAAGACAGAAATGCTTGAGTGCTAAAATATGGCAAATGCAATTTTGACTGTAGGTGCTTATCTGAAGTTTATGAACTTGTTCACCTGGGTCAACCACCTTTTGTCCAGCATGATGGTGGTCAGTGCCTGGTGAGCCACTGAACCTGTAATCACACCACATCATTGTGAGTAAAATGCCTGTGTCCTTACAGGGCACTCAATCATGCATTTGCATTGTTTGTTTGAAATCACCTTGGATGATCCAGGGCTTATCCTCATTGCCCTCTTCAAGAGGCTCATGCTCACAAAAGCCAGTTGCCCACGAATGCTCGTTTCGTGCATGGTGTAGCACACCAACCCACATCATCTGTACAAAAGGAATACAAAGCTTGCATTAATATCTCATGGCTGTTTTATCATGAAAAAAAACATGCTATACGAATAATATAGTCCAAGTTAGCTGAATCCCAGTGTTTCAATAATAGCAATACACAGCATGGAGTGTTTCGACCCACACCAAAGCAGCTATTTTACGAAACAATGTGACTGTGGGGTAAATATCTTCTTTCTACAAAATATCAGATTTTTAGGCATTTTTTAGTTCAATGGGTTGTGAAAGCAATTTTAAAGCATGCATTTATTTCGACCAATAGAGGAACATGTAGTGCAATCTATTCCTGATATAACAACAGCAATATGTTAGTAAAGTGATTGCAAATGTGAGAATCAGCACATCTTTCTATCTGTGATGTCTGTACAGATACAGGAGGTAATCCTATATTGCACTTATTCATTATAATTGTTTGAAATTCAGCATGGACAGACTGTGAATGCATGACCTCTGACACATATTATCATACTATCATACCTCTGACAGTATTAAAATAACATCTCTCCGACCCAGTCTCACATTACACATTCTAAGTTTGGCAAAGGTAGTAATTATTGCAGGTTTATCAAAAGCCCTATTCGCATTTGATTTTGAAATTAACTACTCCACTTCTGTGTTCCGTGCGGCACTTCACACGTCATAAGCAAAGTCTGTATTTTACTCAAATTTACTGACATTTCCCACCTCGTATGATCACAGAAACAGAAACCTGACGAGACTTTGGACTTTATTGGGCCAAATGGGCAATCTGATATCAAGCACTGTCTTTACAAAATCACAGTTTATGTTTTGTTCAATTAGACTGTTTCAGATGTTATAATTAGCATGAAAATGGAGAGCAGCTTTAAGATCCTCAGTACATTTTCTCAAGGACTTGCTCTGTCCCCTACAATTTTCACTTTTCATACATAATTTACGCAACTTTATATCAGGTACACTTCATGTCTCTTTGTTCACTACCTAAATACCCTCAAAGAGCCATGTAAGTTGTAAATATGTAATCTTCCATTGTGTGAAAACTCTGAACAATGTCTCTCATCCATTTCAGTTGGGAGGCTATCATAAATTGTTCATAGATTGTTTTCCTGCCTGGGGTTGAGATGTGACATTCTGAGTTTTTTATTTTTAATATGTTTAAAATCTGCGGAATTAAATTAAATTAAACCTTTATAACATTTTAAACTGAACATTGCTTCATGTCACTTTGTTATACAAGCTAGTAACTGCTTTTAGAATCACAGAGGCCAAGCCATGACCTTTAGCATTCCAATAAACTACAGTACAGAGCTACTGACCTGTGAAGTAAATATGTCCCAAAATCTAAGCAAACTCTTCACAGTCAGCCTAATAGAAGTCAATATGGACTAAACTGTGGAAAACTTTTCATTGATCTGACACAAGATGCATTCAATGACAACATCTTTTAAAATGCATCTTTTAAAATGCTGTTTTAAAAAAACTGTTTTCTTACTCAAACTAAATCACCAATGTGTTTTTTATTTACCATTATTTTTGTACGTTCACATACTATTGTAAAACTGTTAAATGTGCGTTCAAAACATATCACAAAATTACTGTAAATTATGACAGCAATTGGTCAAATGCTGCTATATGTATGGTACATCTAAAAAAAGAACAACACTTATGTAAAACTGCATCTGCACTGTCAGCAGTGGAACGATAGTGAGATCAGCAACGAATAGTTATGTTTAAATGTAGTGATAGCTAAAACGTAGTGCCAATCATGTGTTATTGAGTAATTATATTGTGAAACAATAAAGTTCAGAGACCACAGTGAAATATAATCTTTTGTTATTTTGGTAAAATGAAGGCTTTATTACAGATCTAAAAAATCTAAAAACTCGCAATAATTTTAGCATAATCGTGTTAATTAACAAGCCATAAGTATAGCTAACAGGTGCCCACACCTCCCACCTAATGCTGGCCCTCTTAAGGTTACACAAACAGAGAAGTATTTTTGTTGAACAAATTATTAACTAACATCATGATGACAAAGCAATGGCATCTCAGCTTTTTCTACTTCTTTTTAGTTTCTCACCCATACATAGACATTTACATTATATTTAACAAGTAATGTTAACTAGTCCCAACACTCAAAATGTTAGCATCTGAAGCTCATCTCATTTTTTTTGTCTTGGAAGTAATTATTAGACAACACTTTAAAGTACAACACCTGCTAGAAATGATATCATACTGGAAAAAAAAGCTGTGCAAAGAAGCAGCCATAATATTCACCATATTCTATTAAACTAACATAATTTGTTTATACAAAGATTACTGAATTATTGTTGACTAGAATTAACTGTTCTCTGATTAGTGATTCACAAGAGAGAGGGAACTATATTCATAATAAAGTGTTCAAAATATAAAAATAGTAGTGTATTTGTGCATAGTACAACTGGAGGGAATTGATTGTAGTTCTTATTTATAATATGGTTGACAATTTAGTTATACACAAAAATATTAAAACACAAGTTTTAAAGCCACATTCATAATGTGCTTATCACATCACTGGTATGGAGATAAAAACAATACTTCGTTGTGGAATCTCATGCTTCCTACATAATTGTCAAATGTGCAGAGATGATCAAAATCAGAAAACCCTTTGTCAGAAAACGATTGATTAGCTTAATATTTGAGTCTGTATCGGAACTGAATGTCTCTGTCAGGTTGCATCGTTCCAAAGCCCCATCGACTGAAGTCCATCTCAGGTATCTTCTCATAAGGATTCTTCAGCTCAAACTCAAAATAAACCAACATGAGGAAAACAAACTGCTTCAGCTCATTGGTGGCAAAGAAACGCCCAGGGCACATGGAGACCCCGGCCCCCCAGGGCATGTTGTAAAACTTCACCTTCTTCCCTGCTTTATAAAAATGTGTTTTCTTGCTCCTGTCTGGATTGAGAAAGCGGTCATATTTGAATGAATGTGGGTCAGAGTGGATCTCTGGGTCAATTTGAATGGCAATGTAAGGAAAGACTGCCATTCTGTCACCCTTGCGGATGAAGTATTCCCGCCCATCAGCCATCTTGAGGGTCATATCCTGAATCACTGCTCTGGTGAGGAGGGGTGCAGCAGTGAGTCTGAGGGTCTCTTCCACAGCACTGTCCAGGATTGGTGTTTTCGTCAGCATTTCACGGGTGAGGTTGATTAAAGGGCCACCATGTCGGACTTCTTGCCCAAATTCCTTCAAAACCGTATTTACCTCTTCCTTTACTGCTGCCATGGCTTCTGGGTTTTTCATGAGGAAGAGGAGCAGCCAGAATGAAGAAGGCCCTGTGTTGCCCTGAGAGGCCCAAAGAAGCACAAACATGTACCTGTCTATCATTGATTCCTTTATGCCTATCTCCTCTTTGCCTTGCTTGATGTCCCACACCCAGCGACTGATGTTTTCCTTGGTCTTCATCTTCTGAATTGACAGAGATTTCCAGAAGAGTCCCAGGAGCCTCTGTGCTTCCAACCTTTCCCTTGGTGGCAGGACCCCATAAGCAAACCTGGGGAAGAGTTGGTCATATTTACGAAACTCGTGAAATAAGGCTTCTGATTCAGCTCTGTCTTTCTCCTCACTTCCTTCTGACTTGTGTGGCTCATTGCCATATAGAGATAAGTAGCCAGCCCTGAAAACAATATTGTAGCAGTACATAAACAGTCCATCCTCCGTCCAGGTTCTTTGGTCTGCAGGTGAGCCAATGTTGTGCAACATCAGGTTCTGCAAATTACTCATCATGGATTGAGTCATTGCCTCCAGTCCATCCCCCTGTAGATGCTTGTTGCTGTTCATCTGGAGAATGATGTGTTCGTTATCTACAGCAGTGTAACCAAACACTCTGCGCACCAGCTGCACAGAAAACTTCCTGAAGTCCAGTTTTTCTCGACTCTCCTTAACAAATGATCCAAACGATAGAGGGTCCTGAAGGAATGTAAAGTAATACCCTCCCAGCTGTACTGTGAATACATCACCGTGTTTTTGCTTCATCCTCTCTAGGAACTTAAATGTGTTCCTGCGAAACTCTAAGACATGACCCAGCCAGGGAATGAGCCCCTTATCCAAAGGGGGTTCTCCTGGTCGCCGCTGTCGAAACACCCCGAGAAGGTATAGCCCTCCAATCAGAGCAGCAAGAAAGCCAAGAAGAATCGGCAGCAGCAGTCCCATGACTGTTTTCTCTGTCAGCCACACAGGGTTTTAGTGTTCAGGTTCACATCATGCTTAATATACGGACTTTTGCTCCTCCCTTTGCTTGGGGGATCGGTTTCAGCATTCCACAAGCATGAAACGGTGAAATGGTTCCAGAGACGAGAACAAACATAAGGCAATACTTTCACTGTGTAACATCAACCGACCAAGCATGCAGGTTTTCTAAATGAAATGCAATCAAATCACAGGTATTTTATTAAAAAAAGATATCCGCAACAGGCCACATTATAACATAACTTTTACCTAATATAGCTGTAGCAGAAGCTGTTGACACAGTAAAGATACAGTACACCAGACATTCTGAATAAGCAATACATTTTGTTTATGATATACAAATCTTAAAATACAGTTCAGCTCAGTCAAACAATAGAGAAAACATTGCTGAGTGGAATGGAATTTGAGTATAGAGGTAAACATCAAACATGAGTGACACACTCAATGTGACATGCAACTGTATTGAAATAACAAAAGGTCATTAGAGCTGGGAAGTGCTGTTCTAAATTGTGTTCACTTATTTATACTTTGAAAACCCAATATTATAATATTGCCAGTAAGAAATCAAATGAACACCTAACAACAACTGAACAAATTTCTGTCTGTTCAAAAAAATGTATTGTAACAAACACCTAGTGTATGTTACAGATGTCAGAGAAATTTGTAGGTACTGCCTACAATCTGCGAGGGGACCAGCAGGAATAAAACCTAGTAAAGCATTTCAAATACTATATGGAAATATAAGTTCTTCTGTTCTCATGTATTATTTTCTCACATTTGTTTAACATGGTGAAATAATGTCACAAATTATTGGAAAGGCATACAGACACATTTTAGGTTAATATATAAAGTTTAATTTCTCTAATACATATTTGAATTTAGTGATTTAAAATGGATCACACCACACCCAGATCATTTTGAGTATAACCTTGACAATGACAACTGTTCATTGTGTTGCTTAGATGTGGCAATCTCTCATTTATTATAGTTCCTGGATAAACCTTACATAGGAAAGTTCAAGGCCTTGAACTTGTTATATTTGACATCACTCTTTGGCTTGAGAGTTGGAACACATACCACCCACTCACAGGATTGGTTGGTCCTGCAGGGTTCTATGTAGGTTCCTTTATTTTTTCACATTATTGTAACTATCACGGTTGATAATGTGCATTTCAAATTGTTGCTTTAAGTTTTTATGTACTGGGGTCTCTTGAAAATGAGATCTTAATCTCAATGGGGGTTACCAGATTAAATAAAGATTTGATGAAGACATGGTATGTCTGGTTACAGTCAAGGACAATATACTTACTTTTAATCCTGTCTCATGGATTTATGAAATGTGATCATTTGGTCAAGTGAAGGCTTTATTAAGTGGGAACGTGTAATACAGACACATTTACACATTAACAAGCTACAGGGACACTGACACAAAGGGATTTGCATTTTCCACCATCATGATGACCATGTTATAGAATTATTATAAATCATTAATAAGATTGCTGCATCTTTGCTATATTCTGCTTTCATCCACATTATCAACCTTTTATGTGCTGTTTAGAATTCAATCAGGAACAAGGGATAAGAAATAAGGTGATTTTAGAGCGATATTTACAGTACTGAATTCACCCCTTTATTTTTTTATATAGATTTTTTGAGAAGTAAAAAAAGAAGCACAAAATGTATTTGAGCATAAATGTCAAGAATCATCTGATTTCCAAAATCTGGTCTATGTTGCTACTCGACTACGCAAGTGGACATGTAGCACCACCTGCTGGAATGTATAGCCTATTAGTCTTCCTCATTGGAAAAAAACTAAAAAGCAGCAGCGGAAGGGGGTTCATGTGTGAAACTTACAACAGAGCGTTATTTATATAAGATAATAAATTACCATCTGTATTAAGTTAAACAGCT
Organism: Perca flavescens; assembly: GCF_004354835.1. Lineage (NCBI taxonomy): Eukaryota > Metazoa > Chordata > Actinopteri > Perciformes > Percidae > Perca > Perca flavescens. The sequence goes on from NC_041342.1 coordinate 16,705,334, forward strand.
TTCTAATGTTAGGCTAAAGGTGTAGATTTAGAGTGTGATTTATAAGCAGAAGAAACAATAATTTATATTGAAAGTAAAAGTATCCATTTTTTGAAGGGTGCACTGTATGAACGAAATTATTCTAAATCCGAAAAACATTTCTTGGACTATCAAATTTTATAGAGGAACCTATAACCTCCAAGACAAGAGAAGGCCTTGACAGCAAAGGGCAGAATAAGTAAAAAACAGAACATTTGGAACCATCAGGTCCAACCAGGCTGAGATGGAACATCCTGAGCGTGTGTTCAGACTTAACTTCAGTCAAGTTTTAACTTCACTGGAAATAAGTAATGATAATTTATTATTAAGTTGTATCATTAAAGAGATTTTGAAAGATCATCAAACACTTCATTTCCTGCATTCTGATACATTTGTATACACCCATTTATGGTGGAAACATCTTTATTTATGTGAAGGAAAACATTAATTCAGGAGGCAGTTGGCATTTCAAAATATTAAAATGTAATGGAATATAATGCAGTAACAGGGCTTTCACATCAAGGACCTGGGCCATGATGTGGGATCAAAGTGCAGTTTGTTTGATAAGTGTGAACATATCGTACCGTACCCGGGTACGGCTGGTCGATCCGTGATAAGTCCACTTGAAACGGTGGTCTCGAGTAAGCTACAGTTTATGCATACTCCCATCAGTTTGCATCAGGTGTGAAAACCAACCGTACCAAAGCACGGAAGTGGGCTACTATTTAAAGCGACGAGTTTTTAACAGGTTATGAAACTGTCAATTTAATACTGATGCTACTATATCAGATGGCAGTGCAGCCCACTGCGGACAGGCGCCAATGAATTCTCTATGCAGAAAAAACCCTGAAAGAGTTGTGCTCGTCTGAAACTATGACAAACTTAAAATTTATTGTAAATAATTTAAGCTTTATAACTTTTATTGGTGGTAGTTGTAGGTTGCTTATGATGACAGAATACATTTTTGTTCATCATAGCATTGCTGCTTATTGGCCTCTAGCAGGGATATACAGATGAATATGCTGTAGCACTAAGGATGCCACCAAATACACCAGCTTCTAATAAAGTTCAGGTTTAAGGCCTTTACACACCAGGGACGTTTTTTTTGTGTGATTAAATCGCACATCAATATATTCTTTATAACTCTTGTTTTTGTCACAAGTCCTTTCACACAGAACGTGAATACTACGCAGCGATAAACCGACATATTTTTTTCCAAAACAAGGTAGATTTTTCGGAGCTTTCGCAAAGCGAATAAAGACATCAACAAAATTTGTTGTGCAGAATTTGCGGGAATTAAAAGAATAAGAAGAAAAAGAAGAAGAAGAAGAAGAAGAAGAAGAAGAAGAAGAAGAAGAAGAAGCGCAGACATCGGTGTGAATAGTTTTGATGCGAAATATTCGCAGGCGATTATTTCGCATTTTCGTGTCGCCTTTTCATCACGCCTCCGGTGTGGCACACGCACGCACGCACGCACGCACGCACGCACACACGCACACACACACACACACACACACACACACACACACACACACACACACACACACACATATATGCAAATATGAATCTCAACTTACTACTGATTAGCAAATTCATCAATGGGTAGCCTTTGTTTCTTTTATTAACAACATTCCTGCTTGCTGGGCTATTTCACTGAGGCAGTTTCCTTTAGAACAGTTTTTTGAATTTCAGTGCCAAGTATGCGCCAAGGAAACTCATAAAGAAGGAAGAGTCGTTAGTCAGTCATCATGCATCATTGGTGCCAAGCCTGTAAGATTCTACTTGTATTTAATTGTAATAAAGCATATTTGTTATCAATAACTAACCAACGAAACTGGTAATGATATTTAATAATATTCAGGATGTCAGCCTAACTTCAGCCAGCTCTATTGATAATGTTTCCTATTATTGTCAGGAGATGGCGCTAATCACCAAATTGTATATGCCTCTGGACCTTTATCACTTACCGTTCAGGTACTTGTTACTTTGTTAGTCAATGAACTAAGATGGCATTTGCACTTGTTTAACTAACGTTAGCCAGCAGTATCTCTGTTGAAACATCCTACATTAACTCAGAGATAAGACCCAATTAGTAAATCATCATTGTGAAGGTGTAAAAGACACAGGGAGCGGTGATGTTGGTAAATGATAGCAAATGTTATGTTAAAACCTCTTAATCATTTTCATGATTTATGTGTCTGATCTGCCCCGGTTGGTGTATTATGATTTAGCGGCTATCTTGGACCAAACAGGGTATAACATGTGTGTGTAACATGTGTGCGTATATATATATATATATATATATATATATATATATATATATATATATATATATATATATATATATATATATATATATAAAATCAATTATGTTCTTAGAAGGTTGGGAGATAAATGATGGTTGTTTGCAGCACTCCTTCCTTATGTCTACTTTAATCTACAGTGCACATCAGGGCCTGGGGCATGATCAGTGGGACCAGATAGTCTATAATTGCATAAAGAAAATTCCACAGGCTCATTAGGGCTTCAAAGCTGTTCCTGATTTCCATTGTCAAGAAGGAACACTCTCTCACAAATATGTGGCAATTTGTTATTATTAACATACCAAAGGTTTATTCTGCTGCTTTAGCTTTACAAAGTATTTAAACTAGTTTTAAGTAGGCCACACTGGGTTCAGTTGCCCCTGTCCTGCTTAGGTACAATTATTTGCAAGAATAAGTAGCTACAATTGTATTGTAAGCTTTGGTTTCACACAATAATAATTATGCATAATGTATTATTCCATTAATTAGCCTAGCAAATGTCTCTATGTCAACAAAACCTTTTTAGTATATCACTTGGGTGGTTTATTAAACTATTTCAATGCAGAATTAGGTCTAGAAGTTGTCAGATTTAAGAAAGACAAGATTTTTTCATTAAAATGACATGCATTAGAAAGATGCTCCAAATACTTACTTTTAATCCTGTCTTATGGCTTTATGAAATGTGATCATTTGGTCAAGTGAAGGCTTTATTAAGTGGGAAGTGTAATACAGACACATTTACACATTAACAAGCTACAGGGTATTATGGTTAAAATATGTATAGTAAATCTATGATATCCCTGATAAAACCTGACTTTGACCTTCAAATAAAACTTGATTGACAGATTACAAATGTATGAAGTAATAAAGTTACTAAAGATAACCCCTGCCCTGTCTGACACAAAGGGATTTGCATTTTCCACCATCATAATGACCATGTTATAGAATTATTATAAATCATTAATAGGATTGCTGCATCTTTGCTATATTCTGCTTTCATCCACATTATTAACCTTTTATGTGCTGTTTAGAATTCAATCACGAACAAGGGATAAGAAATAAGGTGATTTTAGAGCAATATTTACAGTACTGAATTCACCACTTTATTTTTTTATGTAGATTTTTTGAGAAGTAAAAAAAGAAGCACAAAATGTATTTGAGCATAAATGTCAAGAATCATCTGATTTCCAAAATCTGCTCTATGTTGCTCCTCGACTACGCAAGTGGACATGTAGCACCACCTGCTGGAATGTATAGCCTATGGTTTTCCTCATTGGAAAAAAAACTAAAAAGCAGCAGCGGAAGGGGGTTCATGTGTGAAACCTACAACAGAGCGTTATTTATATAAGATAATAAATTACCATCTGTATTAAGTTAAACAGCTTTCTAATGTTAGGCTAAAGGTGTGAATTTAGATTGTGATTTATAAGCAGAAGAAACAATAATTTATATTGAAAGTAAAAGTATCCATTTTTTAAGGGTGCACTGTATGAACACAATTATTCTAAATCCGAAAAACATTTCTTGGACTATCAAATTTTATAGAGGAACCTATAACCTCCAAGACAAGAGAAGGCCTTGACAGCAAAGGGCAGAATAAGTAAAAAACAGAACATTTGGAACCATCAGGTCCAACCAGGCTGAGATGGAACATCCTGAGTGCGTGTTCAGACTTAACTTCAGTCAAGTTTTAACTTCACAGGAAATAAGTAATGATAATTTATTATTAAGTTGTCTCATTAAGGAGATTTTGAGCATCAAACACTTCATTTCCTGCATTCTGATACATTTGTATGCACCTATTAGTAAATCATCATTGTGAAGGTGTAAAAGACACAGGGAGCGGTGATGTTGGTAAATGATAGAAAATGTTATGTTAAAACCTCTTAATAATTTTCATGATTTACGTGTCTGATCTGCCCCGGTTGGTGTATTATGATTTAGCGGCTATCTTGGACCAAACAGGGTATAACATGTGTGTATGTGTGTGTGTGTGTGTGTGTGTGTGTGTGTATATATATATATATATATATATATATATATATATATATATATATATATATATATATATATATATATATATATATATATATATATATATATATATATATATATATATATATATATATATATATATATATATATATATATATATATATATATATATATATATATATATATATATATATATATATATATATATATTCAATTATGTTCTTAGAAGGTTTGGAGATAAATGATGGTTGTTTGCAGCACTCCTTCCTTATGTCTACTTTACAGTGCACATCAGGGCCTGGGGCATGATCAGTGGGACCAGATAGTCTATAATTGCATAAAGAAAATTCCACAGGCTCATTAGGGCATCAAAGCTGTTTCTGATTTCCATTGTCAAGAAGGAACACACATTCTCACAAATATGTGGCAATTTGCTTTTATTAACATACCAAAGGTTTATTCTGCTGCTTTAGCTTTACAATGTATAGTATATATAGTATGTATAAACTAGTTTTAAGATGGCCACATTGGTTTCAGTTGCCCCTGTCCTGCTTAGGTACAATTGTTTCCAAGAATAAGTAGCTACAACTAATAATAATGCATAATGTATTATTCCATTAATTAGTCTAGCTAATGTCTATATGTCAAAACCTTTTTATTATATCACTTAGCTGGTTTATTAAACTATTCTAATGCAGAATTAGATCTAGAAGTTGTCAGATTTAAGAAAGACAAGATTTTTTTAATTAAAATGACATGCATGAGAAAGATGCTCCAAATGCTCAAGTTTAGTCATATAGTGTTATTTAGTTTGTGAACAATAATGTCAACATGCAATACTACCACATTTTACTGTTAAGGGCTATGCCCTTGATTGTATAGCCTAATAATAATAATAATAATAATAATAATAATAATAATAATGAGTATATTACTAATATTATTATTATTGCAATATTATTATTACAGTAATGATAAAACCATCAGTTACTAATAAGACTAGAAAACAAATGTATTATTTAAAGTAATTTAAAAGTGGACCATCAACTCGGACTATTATTAGAAGTATTGTAATAGTTTATTGTTACAATGTTCTAAAATGGGGATGCAGCACGTTGCAGAAACGTGCAGCAACGAGCCGTCATAGCCATAGGTCATAGCCCACTCATCCCAGAGAGCAACATGTGAAACAAGAGTGTTCACTTCCACCTATCTCCACCTTCGTTTAATAACTGGTAAGGCAGGGAATCGCGTAGGGAGAGGTCAAAAGCGTATAATGTTGTAAGCTATTTGGTTTACTTAAGGACGGAGAAAGAGCGGTTTGTTTCTTATTGGCCATTAAAGATGAATGCCTTTTTTGTTTCATCGCGAAATTGACACTCCTATCGGGCCGAGTAGTATCTCACATTCGTTGAGTCTTTGCGAGTGGATTGTGTCACTTGACTATGTTGCGTCCAGAACACATCGGATTTACTACAACTCTCAATATGTTGCACAGTAACCTGCGGCCCTAATGATAACAGATGCCAGAGGGAACACTATAAATATGTGATGTTATGTTTAGCCATCTTGAAGAATGCATAGCCCTACACAGAATATTTAATCCGAACTTGAACTGAGATGGAACTTTACAATTGAAAAGCATTTGCAAGGCGCAAGCCATTTTTACCATTTCTCCTACGACCTGAACATAACACACTCGTGATAACCTGCTGACGTCAGACCTGCGTGCGGGATGGTCGTTTACATCACGTAGCCGGCCGGCTAACTACTTCCTCCATCATTTTTAGCTGCGTGCGACCATAGACAGTACATAAACGCGAGGCTCTAAAGGCTCCTAAACCTGTCCGAATAATTTCTCGATAGGTGATTCAAATAGCGACACACTCCCTAAACAAGTAAGACTTAGTTCAGCCAACTATGGCATAATAGAGGTTTTATCTGATGTCAGAATTGTAACGTTAGTACTCGCTCTCGATTGTTGTATTTTATTATCTGGAGTCTTTCTGTTATGTGACATTTGATCTAAATACCACATCAAAATATTATAACTTAGCATTGCACAAGGGTGTAACGTTATGTGTCTTATAAAATGCGTAACTGGTAACGTTAGCTATTTAGGCTTATATAAGGATGGGTCTTCCCTCTGCCCTTCATGTGTAACCTCTGAGCAGTCCACTTGGTAATATCGTTAGATCTGAACAGAGTTAAAAAACAGTTTGGATTACCAATTTAAACAGTCTTGTATTACGTAGGCTAAAACTTCAAGCTTATCCATAACTGTAATTTAGGTTGACAACGAGGATTTAACATGTATCTAACAATGGATATACTTAATGAGCTAGCATGCTATGTTTTGGGAATAACCTCACACTTACTTAAACTTAATATCTAACTTTTCTATTTAGTCAAGATGTCTTCTTATGATGAGAATGAGTCAAAGTTTCTTCGTAAGGCAAAGGAGAATCCATTTGTCCCAGTGGGTGAGTATCTTGTTCTGCATTACATAATTTAAAAAAGTTTAATTAAGTTAACTTGTATAAAATAAAAATCAAAATAAGTTGGCAAAAACAGAATTGTTTTGTCTAAAAGTATGCAGTTAGGTGTATCCCAGTGTTAATACATTTTTGTTACACTCTGACTTTGTTTTTTAGTGAGTCATCTAATTTATGCTCCTATACTATATGCTCCTTGCAGGAATGGCTGGATTCTTTGCCATTGTGGGGTACAGACTGCTGAAAATGAAAAGTCGGGGAGACACAAAAATGTCAGTTCACCTGATTCACATGCGTGTTGCTGCCCAAGGCTTTGTGGTTGGAGCCATGACTGTTGGTATGTAGCTTGGATCGTCATGTTTCTGATTAGATCCTAGTAACATTGTTTCAGTTTGTGCAAAACTGCTTTGTTTTTGTTTTTTTACTTAGTGACATGTTTTTAATTCTGGTTATCAGAAGTGGTTTGGGCTAAAACTATTATAAAAAAATATAGGTCTATAGATTTGGGCTGGTGATATCATGGCCATTTTTATTTACCAATAATAAATGTTTTTAAGGAGATGTAAAGGCTGTTGTGTAACATAACCCCCTGTTTCTTTGTTTTAGGGGTCCTGTATTCAATGTACAAAGAGTACATTGTAAAACCCAGAGAAGAACAGAAAGCAGTGCAACACAAATGAACATGGACTGACATTTTATGTCCCTTAATATTACCTCATATTAAGGTGTGTAGAAGTTTATTTTTAGATGTGTCATAATTATTGTATGCACACATCCCTTCAGAAGCTCACATCTACTGTTAACTTATTGATTACACTTCCTATCCTCTAAGTAGCGTACCAGAGGGTCAAGTTATCTCTTCTGTACTGAGGAGGTGTATTGCTCCAGCTGTTTTAACACTGGTTGCACTCTTTGTGTTTGCGTCTCTGAAACCCAGCTGGTTTGATATCTATTCAAACAGGTGACTTGACTACATAGTTTTGTTGCCTCTTATTGAAAAGGTGTGTGAGTGAAATATTAAAAACTAAAACATCTAGCAGATAGACTAGGCTAAGCCTAGATTTAAAAAATAACCACCAAACGCAGGTAGACTTCTAATTTATTTCTTCTTTTCATTGTGTTTATTTTATTGTCTCGCACAGCTATATTTTTGGATGTACTAATGTAGGGATTTTTGCCAAATGGAAAATGTTTGCACCTTAGCCCACTTTTTTCTTCTTCATGGGCATCCCAGTGCATTAGGCGTGTGTTTTGAAAGGCTTTGACAACATGTGGTTTAAAGACTAGGCCTGTGCTTTCACATTATTTAAACAACAATGACACAAATGGTTTGTGACCCACCACAGTATCAAGCAATTACATGGGGAAAAAAAAACAAAAAAAACATAGGGGTATATTGTAGAAAATATTACAGAAATACAGTGTGTGATTTCTTTCAATAGGCGATACAAATGTATTGTAAAGGCCAAGTCTTTTTTTTCATTTGAATTGTTGTACACAGGGCTCCGATGTCTTCATGAGACTAAACTAACTGAGGTGCACCTGAAGACTGTGCAGTAACCCATAGCTTGTGATGTGCTTAAACAGATGCCTTTTTAAGTTTTTCGCAAAGTTAAGTTTTAAATGTTGTATACAAATACAGTTCCTTTTTCTAAAGTTTCTTTTTCTGGAAATAAAAATGACCAGTCTTGTAATTCTGAAATTCTGTTGTGTATGTTTTGAAACCTCTCCAAGTTGCACTGGAAATATGTTTTGACTGTTGTAGCTTATTCATAACAAATTCCAACATATATTCCGTTACCAGTTCATTATTTACACCTAGCTTAAGCTACTACAGTCCAATAGTCAACAGTTAGTCTGTTAGAAACACCTCTCAGTATATCACAATACAATTAAACAGCAGCACACACTACAGCCTCAAAAATAACATTAGCAGTCTCTAAAACAGTTGCGATGAAAGGTGAACATTAAAACATTCATGAAGGTAGGATTTATTGAATACTGCATTAGTTTTAGTTAGGTGTACCTAACATACTGTCCTAATAGTGTACCATTTATTACAAATTGTTTTCTTGTATCTTAGGTCACACATTCTTACTTAAAACTCCTGGTAATTGAAAAATGTTAAGTGCACCAGTTGGTGTCCAAAATTCCAACCAATAAAACCATTACACATTTTTGAACATTGCCCTGCCTTTCCCATCAAATAAAACTGCTCTGCTTTGTTGTTTTATGTTTTAGGCTCTGTATATTGTCCCATCCTAAGATCCAATTTCAACAGGAAATGCATTACAAGTTGGCAAGATGCTCTAAAATGCTGTGTCATTGTGACTTTGGACCTCCTGATTAGTAGCCTATTACTCACAATAAAGAACAATGAGTCAACCTGAGATCCAATAAATACGATGCCAACTGCCATTTATCAGGTAACCACATAAAAATGCAAGTGGGGAGCACAGATGTCACGTACCTGTTTAGTTTGTCACAATAACATCTGAGGAGAGTGTGTGTAAGCACGACTAGGCTAATTATGTAGCTTTCATAACTCCTCGTAGATTATTGTTCACAAAATCATACCAAACCAGCATTCTTGAAGTTGTTCCTTACCTCCAAACATGGTTCGAGGGATGACGTACTGGAGCATCTCTGGGATTCACTATCAAATGAGAAATAGTATTTCACTTTTCTGTTTCTAGAGTGTATTATAATAATACACTTTATTTATATATATATATATATATATATATATATATATATATATATACATAGCATCTTTCATAACATAAAATGCAGCTCAAAGTGCTTTACAAAAGAAACAAATAAATAACACGGGTATTAAAAACAGGAGACGCGAAAACAATACAGTAATAAAATCCCTAAAGAAAAAATATATACAGTATATAAACATATAAAAAGCCATAAAAGAAGCATGAGAAAAAGAGAGAAAAAAAAATAAGAGTAATGTTAAAAACTGGTGGGATTATTTTTAATTAAACTAGAATGTATATGAATAGGTGTTTTAAAACATGGATTGGATGTACATACAGCTAGTATCTTCCAACCTGACAAACAAAATGAATGTGCTATTGTGTATTTGGGATGACGTGATAAGGAGTCTGAGAACCCTAGCAGTTTAACAAAAGCTGTTTTGTAGAGTAACGTTATCTCGCCCTCTTGTGGTCAATGTAGGACATTGCTTGATAATAAAGAAAAACGACTATTTTTTTCTATTCCCATAAGATAAATACTATTACTCACACGTTACTAATGGGTATTAGCGAGTTTTCGAACACTTTTTTTGCCTTGAGGTGACCTTCTTTAAACATTTAAACATCTCCTTCACAGGACATAAACCTTTTAATCAGTCAAGAGGTTTTGCACCTGTTAACGTTACTACTGTTAACTGTTTGCTAACTTTCCTCATTTGATTCATTCAATATTCACCAAATTAGAAAACAATTGACATACAACAGACTACACACTCGCAGGTTTTATTCCTCACTGTAAGTGACTAACTCGTAAGAAAACAGACAATTGTAAACATATTTAGCTAGCTAACTCGCAGACCTGTCAACTGTTTAGCAGCCATCAGCGCCCTCTTGTTCCCATGACTATTGCTCCCGCGAGATCTTGTCCTAAGTCTCTGGAGTGCTGTTGCTATGGATACAGACGCGTCGCAATCAGTGAGCAGTTTTTTCGACTATGGTACAAAATGATGTCGTACAAAAGAGCCTTTAATTTGTTTACTAACGCAGTACTTGGATAAATGACAGGTGAGTAATTTTCTCTTAATTCAACCTTAAGAAAACTAGAGTTCTAGTAATTATCATTACCATTAACTGTATGGTTAGCGAATTGCTTCTCACGTTATGTAGCTAGTAACTATTTCGTCTTCTTTTTTTTTTTTGCTAACGAGACTAAAGTAGTCTGGCTTTAATAATTACCCCATGCAAGACAATCATGGACTCTGCAAAACAAGAAGGCGTTAAAAGGTCTCTTGTTCTGCTGCTAACGTTACTTTCACAAGGATGAACGCAAAGTCTGATTATTTATTTAAACAAGTTTTTAAACTTGGTCTGCTAAAAAGCATATTAGCTAGCTAGTGACAAAGTCAAGATTGCTAATCTGGTAAAGGTAATGGTTATTTTCATTTAGCTAAAACAAACAACAGCTTACTTCAGCCTTCAAAGCGAAATATATCTAATCCAAGTATCCATGATATTACTATCACCAAATTCCCACATAATTTCTTGTCACAAAATATTGTTGTTATGATTATTTTCTCCTTATGCTATAAATCGTAGATCATGGAGCATGACGATGAACTGAATGACTTGCGGCTTCAGTTCCAAGCGCTACAAAAACAGCAGGAGAAAAGAAAACTGGGTAGGAAAAAGCAGAAAGAACCTGACACGCTTAATGCCATTGTTACCCAGGAGGATTTGGATCTATGTAAGCAAGGTATTCAGGCAGACAATCTCGACCACAGGTGAGTCTTACAAAGGCTAAAATAAATGTTTTTCTCAGTGCCAGCTCAAATTGTGTTGATGCTTTGTTAATTAAACACAACATATAAATAAGCACACATTACAATTCTTAATTGGAAATATTAATGAATCATATTTTTCACTTGCAATGAATCACTCTCACCTATTTAGTGTTCATTTTAATGACCTCCCAATAGACTGCTACAGAATGAGAGTCAAAATCAAAATTTTCTGGACCAGCTGAGGGAGCTTGAGGATGAAAATGGTCGGCTCTTCAAACTTTTAAGTGAAAAGGATTTTGAAATTAAACACCTGAAGAAGAAAAGAGAAGAAGAACGACTGGTTTTAGCAGGTATAATACCATAACATAGCAACACAGTCACTTAAAGATATATCACAGCTTTCTCGTGACTCATCCACTCATCCATTCAGGCACATCAGGCTTGGCAGGGGATATCGCAGCCACCAAGATTGTTGAGCTGTCCAGGAGAAATAGAGAGCTAACTGCTGAAATTGAGCGAGAAAAGATTAAATCCAAGCAAAACAGCAACAGAATCAAAGAGCTTGAGAAAGAGGTAACAAAGTTCTGTGTTAGCTGTTTCATTTAATTTGGATGGATGGTCATCATTTCATTACACAGCATTTGTATTAAACTCAATATTTGCTTGAATCAAGATATGTTTTTCATAAGTCTATTGGTAGAATGATTTGAATATGTTAGAGAGGGAATACAGTAAATGAATAAATAAGTGCATGAATGTTGTGCTGCTTTCTATAGCTGCAGGCGGCTTTGGTGCACTCTCCACCTGGGCAAAAAATGTATACAAAGTCACAGGACAAGAGGTCATCTGAAGACTGTGAGGTAATTATTGATGTGAAAACTCATCAAAAGCATATGTTTATGTCTTCCTAACTTTAATGATGACATCCTAATTTGAATCATGTATCATCTGTTCACAAAAGCAGGACAATCCAGTGGTGAAATCTCTGCAGGACAAATTAGCTGCTGCCCAGCTGAAAGTGACTGAGTATCGTAACCAAGTTCAATCCGTCAAACAGGAGTTGAAAGTAGCTCAGAAGGTAGTATCCTTTTGTCCTGCCTTGAGTCTAAAATGCTCAAGAATAATACTATATTTTAGAATATCTTTTAGAATATTTGCTAATGTTGTTGTAGGTTTTGATCAGTGAGGTTGGAGAGGAGGTCAACTTTCAGCAATTACTAAACTGCCCTGGGAGCTTCAGAGGTCGCTCTCAGCAGATATTGGCTCTTCAGACAAGAGTAAGCTAAAAGTCATAATGTGCTTCTCAAATGTATCAAACTCTTTACAGAGTTAAGAAAATGCTTTGCAAAGTCACTAAAATAAGATCGCAGACACATAAAACAAATACCTGAATTCAGCATTCACAAAACTGGGTATGGTGCAACAGGTGCGGGACCTTGAGCAACAGCTGAACCAGTCAGCTCAGCGAAGACAGCAAAGTGTCCTGAGCTTAGAGGAAGAGTTTCTGGGCATGGGGGTCCTACAGAAAACTCCTCTTCAAGACAGGAACGTCAGCTTCATCCGCACCATCGAGAAGGAGAAGAGGGAGGCATTTGAGGTGTGTGTATACAATACTTGTAAATGAATTGAAACATGAATTTGTTAAAGAAGCCCTGCTCTCCTTCCACCACTGTACAGAGGATCTCAGTAGACTATGAGGCCCTCCTGAAAGACCACGAGGATGTGAAGAAAAAGCTTGAAGCCTCTAAAGCTAGAAATAAATCTCTGTCTGCTGAAATGAAAACTCTGAAGGTCCAGATCTCCACCCTCCTGGAGAAGGGTAAACATGATGATGAACTTGTGGATGCTCTGCTGGTAAGGCATAATATAAGAGAAAAAAACTTATGTTTAAATGCTTGTTGTATCTTCTATTAAAGTATGTGTTTTAGTGTTTTATGTAAAACACATTGAATTGCACCGCTGCTGAAATGTGCTATACAAATAAAATTGCCTGGCCTTGCCTTGCCTATGCTCACACACACAAATTGTGTTTTTCTCTCAGTAGCCTATGTGTTGTGAGAGGTAAATGCATTTGGATGTATTCAGGTTGACCACAGTGCAATATGAGGTTGTTCTGAGTGAGATGAATTTGCAACGTGATTAAAGCCCATCTGACAATTTGTGGCTTAGCAGAAAATGCTCCATTAAAGGCATGACATGTTGACAATTCATATTTTGTTACACAGACCAGGGATAACCAGGGATTTCACATCACATTCACAAGTTAAAGTGAGCCACAGGCTGCAGAAAGAAGGATCTTCTGCAATAAGCCCATGCTTTACTTCATTGTTCTCAACAATAATGGCCTCTTCTACCTCTGGCAGAAGCAGCAGACTCAGATGCAGGAGGTGCTGCAACGGCTCGGCCAACAACAGAACGTACAGAGCAAGGAGACCCAGCATAGCCTGAGACAACAGCTGAGCACTGAGCCTTCAGAGCACAACACTCTCATCCAGAATCTTAAGCAGAAGGTTGCTGCCAGGGAGGCCAGGATCAAAGAACTGGAGGAGGAAATCCAACAGCTCTCTATCAAGGTAAAAAAAAATAAAATCATGGGAATGACATATAAACTCACCTCAGCAAAAATGTAATGTTGCATTTTACTTTTTAGCAAAAGGCCCTACATTTTAAATGAAAATTGATTTGTCCATTCAAACTTTTTACCTAATGCTTTCGTCATTCACATTCAATGCTTGGCCAAGCCATTACATTGTGTGTACTGATGTTGCAGGAAGAGGGCACTGAAAGACAGCCCAGCCTCAAGACAATTTGCAGTTCAGGATTTCCCCCTGAAGAGGGAGACATTACCAAGAGAATACAACCTTCAGGGTATGTGTGTGCTAATGTACATGTCAAACTAATCTCCTCTGCTGACTGTTACAGTAAGACTGGTTTCTAAGAACTCTTGTCTGGTAAAAAAGGGTTAATAATTCACTCTGGCTAATGTGGGACTTTCTGTAAGCAGGTTATTGATTTTGTTTGATGCCTCACAGCTTTGCCACAGGGATTTATGTTAATATTACATATATGTCTGTCATCTTCTTTCCAGTTCAGTTTCTAAATTTGGTCATAAGCTGGTGCTGCCTGCTGTGGGAAGTACTATAGAATTTAAGTAAGTGGACTTAAAGCTACTCTATTGTGACATGATGTTTGTTGAAATACACAATACCACTTCATAAGTAACTATAAAACAATAAATGGTCTTCAAAAGCAAGCACGTTTTCATTCTGGTACATTTCCTACTGAGTCTAAGATTTCTTAGCAAAACAGCTCTACAGGTAAATAAGCAAGAGCTATACCATGTTGTTGCTGGCTCTTGTCCTCATCAAAGATATTGATGTGTGAAAATGATCCAATGCAATCTTAAATACTAATGTTATGCTTATATAATATGTCTGTAATGTTAGCTGCTTGTGGAAGTCTGCCATAAAACAAGTGTAGCAGCATACAAATTGGCTCCACAGGTGATAGTTTCCATGAATACATAAATGATTCACATGAGGAACCTTTGAGATGCAATTTTTCAATATGCCAATTTTGATGGTTTTGACCATCACAGATAACAAAATTACTGAGCTGTGACGGAATGCTGCAACGCTGCACCACTAAAATATTCTTTTCCTTTGTAGTCCATCGTACATGCCCATTTGAAGGCCGTGGGCACTTTCTATATATTGCAAGGTTGTTTTAACTAGGTCTTGGATATCTTTTTTTATTGATGTATTCAGTAAAAATGACTGATGGGTGCACTGAAACCAAGAGTTGTGCAGTTTCTTTGAGAGGCTTAGTATTAAAAAATATTTACTTTTTTGCTAACATTCTATGTATCTATCTATATTCATGTAGCAAAGTAACTTAATTTCCTACCATTTCCTTCACTAGAATTACATATTACATTACATAATTATTAAAGGTCCAATATGTAATATTTGTACTGTAATAAATCCAAAAATGACACCAATGCCTCATCAGATATTAAGGAAACATGTTAAACTAAAATACTATCTTTTCTGACAACAATGCTAATGTCAGTATTTTTTCTTTTTGAAATTTACATTCCGTGACGGAATTTATGTTTATGTTTTGATCTGTGTGTTGTTATCAACGGCCCAGTTTGACAGGCAGACCGGGTTGCCAGATATACCTGTAAAAAGGTAAACCCAGCACGCTACAGCTGTAACGGTAGTACAGCCATGAAAGCAGCAAACAAACGAACAGGATCAACGGAGATAGATTCTACATGACATAAAAAAAGAAAACAGCCTGTTTCTAACAGTTGCGTGACCAGAGACGTAACAACCCCCTGGTAAATATTGGAGATGTATTTGAAAGATGGAGACAGCTTAGAGCCCAAAAGGACGCAGAGTTGGCTTATTTTCTCCTGAACAGGTAAGCATTAGCTTCAGGCTAATTTATCACAGCTACTAGGGATGGGCATTTTTTGTCATTTCAACATTTGTGTACTCACATTGAATTATATAGCTAGAGTACCCGAGTTGGTTACTCGCAAAAACAATTGAGACAGCCAGTAAAGTGATCCCAACTGGTCCCGGCTAACGCCGCCATGCTAACCCTGCTAACTGTTAACGTTACCGGGAGGACCAGGCAAGCAGCCCATGGCTGTTTACAGCGTGTAGCCTCTTCAGCGGCTGGAGCCGACAACGGTGAGTTATTTTAAGCCACGAGAGGGGGGCTGTAAATCGGAAAGAGAGGTGTGTGTTTAGCGATTGTTGCCGTAATTCTAAGCCAATGAAGTGTGTTCCGTCGGCAAGGTAGTGGTATTTTTAGCGTTTTGTATTGTAATTCTAAGCCGAGGAAGTGTGCCTGACTGGCGTGTGGAGAGGACAGTGAGGTTGTTGTGTTTTTAGCGATTCATACTGTCATTTTAAGCCCAAAAAGTGTGTCTGTCAGTTAGTTACAGAGCTCAGCGTGAGCACGGGCTTTTATGACTGTCAATATAGCCAGCATCTAACGTTAGCTACTCCGCTGTGCTGTGGAGTAATGTCTGGCTATGTGAGAAAAGCGTCTAGCAACATTGTTGTGAATTCTGCGGTCTCAGCCTGGCAACCCCCGTGAACTTCGAGTCTGGGCAGGAGGGGGCGGGGGAGACGACTCTGCAGTATTTTGAATTGGTAGTGCAGTAACAATTTTAACCGCTAGCTGCCAGTATTACATAACTGGGTACATATTGCACCTTTAATCTGAAAATATATTATGTCATGAATAAATAATTATAAAAGTTATTTAGTGTAGGCAATTACTTTTATTATTAACTAAGTAAGTAAATCTATATTATTCATTTATCTATGTATAGCCATCTGAAGTTTCATTAGACAGTCATCATCAAGAGGAATATAATGTCTAACTATCAGAGACCTTGCTTGGATCTTCCAGAGAGAAAGAGATGAAACCAAATGTTTTTGGAGGTAGAACAGAAGTACCAGGAGGATGAGGAATATAATGTCTAACTATCAGAGACCTTGCTTGGATCTTCCTGAGAGAAAGAGATGAAACCAAATGTTTTTGGAGGTAGAACAGAAGTACCAGGAGGAACGCTGCAGCATAGTGATCCTGGAGCAGCAGCTAGAGAGCACAAAATTAGATCCAAAGTAGCAAGGGTAGAACAGGTATATGCCAAGGTCAGTGACATTGTGATGTGACAGTGTTAACCAGATTTCCATATTGACTCAATTTCTTCCATGTCTGTCTCACTTCTGGCTATCACGACTCCTGTGTCCCTCAGCACTTGAGTGGCAGGAGTCGCAGAGCAACAGCATCTGAAAAGACTGTCCAACAAATCTGTCAGCATTTGTTAACATTTTATTTCTAATTCTGACAACACTGTAGATGTCTTGGACTGGTTCCAAAAAACACACAAGGTTTTTGCTTTTCCAACTACAAGATTTACACCAGGCGACAGAAATAATGATGCGTGGCAATGGACACACTGCCTATGGACAGTGCTCATTCTAACCCTCATGTTTGGGCTCCGGAGAGATGTTCATGTTGCTCTTGTATGTTGTCTCCTGGGTGGTCATTTAGCTGGAGGAACTAGAGGCGCTGAGGGCACCGCTAAAGAGCACTCTCCACCATGACCTGCAGCTCTGCAGTGACGTGATGAGACAAGCCAAGCATGTTTTCCTGCAGGCTCTGTGACAGCCCAGACTAGACACTAACCAGGGGAACTGGCAGGTCCCTGCTCAACCTCACGTCCAGCTGAGCCCTACCTTCTCCTGTCACATGTGACAAACAGCAGCCTGCAGGAAACAGGCTCTCCTCTTCTGCCACACAAACATCATAAGGATCTAGGTCTTTTTCGCCATTTGAATCCTCATAGATGGTTTTTGTTGGTTCCTTTGTGCGTTCGGTGACCTCAGTTTAACCAATTGAGTCCTTTGAGTAGCCGAGCTTTCAGCGTAACCCTGATGGCATCAGACAAGTGTTCCTTCTGATTACAGACATATTTGATGCTGATTTGGTCTGCTTGCTGTTTTATAAATGTCACTGTCACATTTTTTCTGTGTCCTTTCCTCTTCTGGTTACCTGAAGTGCATTACAGGCACCTGTGTAGAGAGCAACATGTCTGTTTTTAAAGTATTTTTGTAAGCTAATGGAACATCCAATGTTATCAATGAAAGGAATCAAATCTTCACCAAATGTTTTATTGTTTACATTCATGGCCATGACCTTCCTTGAGTTTTGAGTTTTTTTTGGCTCCAGATGGTTGTATAAATGTGTGACAGGCCAAGCCAAATAGTAAACACCTCAGTTAGGTTCCTAAAAACTTCAATATTCCTTTTAAATATTACTGCTAATCATTTCTGACTTGAAACCAGCTGTGTGGGAATAGTGGTTGAAAATGAATGCAGGCTCAAGCTACACAAACTCCCACTGTAGTCATCCACTCCCCAGAGCATGTAAAACGTATGTAGTTTACAGTGTGAGATCTTAGCTGCTTAATCCAAAGCTTGTCTGGATATGCGTAGCCTAGTGGGAGTGCCCTCTACATTCATACTAACATCCGAGTTATTTTCTTCACGTAGCCAAAAGGATTTTTTAGCAGAAACCCTCCTGCTTCTCCTCTCCCTCCACATCACGCTTAATTTAAAACCATGGCTGAGTTAGTGTGTTGCTTCAAATACCGCACTATTTCTTCCAGGGCCTTGTGGGAGATTGGCAGGTCCCCATTGGACTGAGCGAGAAAGTGCCACAAGACAAAAATATCAGAGTTTGGATGTGATGAAGAAAGCCTTTATGCTCAGAGTAACAAAAAACAGCTTGTGTTGAATACCTACTGGATAGAAGGTGAGGCTCCCTTTAATATAGTAGAGTGAGATGTGTCACTGGAGGAAAATATGAGATACCATAAGCTTCATGACATGCCCTGCAGGATTGCCCAAAAATATATATCAAATGTAGCAATGTCCATCAGAAAGGGTGTTGATGGAGAAAATACTTGTCATGGTCCCTAACTGCATCTGATTCCAGGCAAAATGTTTAACTTAATACATTTTTGTTTGGTTGTTTTTTTAAATCTGCTATAACACAACCCCATATAAAAATGAAGTTGGTGTTCGTGAGCATGTCGAATGTTTTCCCAAACATGTAATCTAAAGCTTTTATTTTGTGGTAGTTGATAGGGAGAAGGCCAATTTTACCAGGTATTGGACTTTAAATCAAGCTTATTGCTGTCCAGTACTCATTTTACTGTGTAATTTCAGTTAAAAACCAATGTTATCATAGATTAATTTGACTACTCTTGTTAACTTCAGTCATTAAAGAGTGTCATCACTTTCAAATAAATTACACTTCACCAAACAATTTTAATATTGTTTTATGTAGCTGTATTACGGAGAAAGGTGTAGATTTATTCCAAAATGCCCAATAACCCACCAAACCAAACACAAACTTATGTAAACACAGCATACGTAAACAGCCTCACCTATTTGTCATTCCAGGTTTGAATGACTCCTTTCTCCATCCTTCTCCTCCGAGGTATTCCCTCGTTCTGGACCAATGCTTCCTGCAGACCATTGACTTCATCCAGAAACTAAAGTAAATAGTGGAACTGTGAACGCAGAGGTTAAAGTTAGCCATCAGTATATGAGGGATCTGTGAACTTTTCTCAGGCCAGAAAACGGTTTGTGCCTCTATGAGTCCATTCATCTCCTGTTGCCTCTCATTTACATGTAATGGAAAGAAAATAAACAGTGGTGTCCTAATGTGCTCATTTACAGTAAGTAGAACTAACGTAATGAGCTGTTATCTCTGCTAAGACAGTGGTGAAGCAGTGATAAGCACTTTTTTCTTTCTTTTTTCACAAGTCGATGAAAGTCTACAGCATGAGTAAAATTGTTGCTGACAATGATGTCCAAAATAAAGTATGGATGCATTCAATACAGTCCTCCACAATTCATAGTGATGTGTTGACGAGACAAGTTCTGTTAGCAGATCCTGATTTTGATCTGTGCCTCTTGCTCTCTTATGTCAAACTTTATGTTTGCTTTATTTTCAAACTTTGGCTTTGCTTTTAGATCACTAATAGACATAGTCAGTGAGTGATCATGTCAATACTATATGCTCCTTTGTAGTCATTTGTTTATTTCAGCAAGATGGCATCACAAGATGGCAGCGTGGTTAGTCATGTACTGCATATCAACCACTTCTGATGTGTTTTTCTGACGGTCAGTGACCTGGTATTGTCCTGCAATAATGTGGTTTGAAGCCAAAATTTATATCAAACATGCAGTATGCTTAATCTGTTGTACACCGCGATACTGTGCTGTACTATTCAATACAGTACATTTTAATTGCCATCATGATGACCTAGTTGTGATTAAATCAATAGACTGTTAAGAAAATGCGATGTTGTGAATGAATAAATAAATATGATGATGATAGATACAGTAATGATAGAGCAGCAATGTTCTTGTAGAAACAGTATTGTGTATTTGAATTAGACATAGAAAACAACACAGGACTATATTGTGATGTTGACATTACTGTAGAATTGTCCAGCTGTATTTCACTCTTGGCTGTAAAATTGCTTTCCGTGTTTTGTCAAACTTGGAAATATTAAATTTCTCCAGGAAACATTCACACACCTCACCTCACATCTGATGACAGTCATATCAAAAAAAAAGAAACAGCTGCATTGTTTTAATGCAATATGCTCGGCAACTGGCATTGTTGCGTTTTTATATAACTCAAAAACTACCTCTGTCAAAGAAGAAAACAGCATGTTCATTTAGACTTACTGTATTTATTTAAAGCCACATTGTACCATATGTCTGAGTCATTGACTATATGTCATGTGTGTCCATCACCAGTAGTGTGGATATCCTGAATGTTTCAGTCCCTTGACAAACACAGTTTCACAACCAATGCCAGTGGGAACTGCTGACTTCCGGAGATATGTGCATGAGCACCGCTGATCATAGAATGATGATTTTTGTTGTTTTACCTTTATCTGATAGTTCACAGTAAAGAAAGAACAAAATAATTGGGAGAGACAAATGAGGATGACATGCCAGCTGAACCAACTCGGCGCCCCAGGAGGTTGACAAAGAAATACTCTCTGTGTATGCTTTATGGACATAAATGTGTGAAGCTTTGTTTTGACACAACAATCACATCAGATGATTAAAACTTAATAATACTTAATCATCATTGTGTCTTCATGTAGTGCGCTATGTAAAGGTGGTATGCAATAATATATTATCAGAACCAATAAAGAAAAAACATGATGCTTTTTTTGTTTTGAAGGTTTCCAGACAATCCAAAATTGATTGAGTTCCAATCAATTTAAAAATGTGCATGTGCTATGCAGTTTCTTTCTGTTAGCTGCTGCATCCTGAACAAGCTTTTAGGTGTGTCTGCCTCCTTTTCTTATGTAACTGATTCCTGATACTAAATATAGTCTGTAATTCTGTAACATTTCCAGGCCCTAAGCCCTACCACCTTAATTGTCCTCTACCAACTGATACCAGGCATTAATGGCTTCAAGCATGTTTCTTCTATCACACTGAGTCTATCTCATCAGTCGGCCATATAGGACAAAAATAGCTCACACAACACTCAAAACACTCACAGTTTGTCTAAATGAAGAAGGTCTTTTCACTCACTGTATTATAAACAAGTGATTTGTCCTTCAGTGTTTGATGCTTGAAGATGCAACATGTCTTTCTCAAACCCATTCTTGACCAACAACATATCAAAACACCAAGAGTATTCATTCAGTAACAATTTATTCTTTTGCGTCTGTGGTAGAAGCATAAGTGCATCTATCAAATAGAATTTTGAAAGTATTAAATAGCATTGTGTTGGACTGTATTTGCTAGTCTTTTCTGTATCTGCTGTTTTATATATATCTATATATATACACTCACCTAAAGGATTATCAGGAACACCTGTAAGATTTCTCGATAATTAAATTATCTAATCAACCAATCATATTGCAGCTGCTTCAATGCATTTAGGGGTGTCGTCCAGGTCTAGACAATCTCCTGAACTCCAAACTGAATGTCAGAATGGGAAAGAAAGGTGATCTAAGCAACTTTGAGCATGGCATGGTTGTTGGTGCCAGACGGGCTGGTTTGAGTATTTCACAATCTGCTCAGTTCTGGGATTTTCACGCACAACCATTTCTAGGGTATACAAAGAATGGTCTGAAAAAGGAAAAACATCCAGTATGCGGCAGTCCTGGGGGCAAAAATACCTTGTTGATGCTAGAGGTCAGAGGAGAATGGGCCGACTGATTCCAGCTGATAGAAGATCAACTTTGACTCAAATAACCACTCGTTACAACCGAGGTATGCAGCAAAGCATTTGTGAAGCCACAACACAAACAACCTTGAGGTGGATGGGCTACACCAGCAGAAGACCCCACTGGGTACCACTCATCTCCACTAAAAATAGGAAAATGAGGCTACAGTTTGTACGAGCTCACCAAAATTGGACAGTTGAAGACTGGAAAAATGTTGCCTGGTCTGATGAGTCTCGATTTCTATTGAGACATTCAGATGGTAGAGTCAGAATTTGGCATGAACAGAATGAGAACATGGATCCGTCATGCCTTGTTACCACTGGGCAGGCTGGTGGTGGTGGTGGTGTAATTGTTTGGTGATGGTGGTGTAAAGGTTTTCTTGGCACACCTTAGGCCCCTTAGTACCAATTGGGCATCGGTTAAATGCCACAGCCTACCTGAGCATTGTTTCTGACCATGTCCATCCCTTTATGACCACCATGTATCCATCCTCTGATGGCTACTTCCAGCAGGATAATGCACCATGTCACAAAGCTCAAATCATTTCAAATTGGTTTCTTGAACATGACAATGAGTTCACTGTGCTAAAATGGCCCCCACAGTCACCAGATCTCAACCCAATAGAACATCTTTGGGATGTGGTGGAACGGGCGCTTCGCGCCCTGCATGTGCATCCCACAAATCTCCATCAACTGCAAGATGCTATCCTCTCAATATGGGCCAACATTTCTAAAGAATGCACCAGCACCTTGTTGAATCAATGCTAGAAGAATTAAGGCAGTTCTGAAGGAGAAAGGGGGTCAAACAAGGTATTATTAGGGTGTTGCCTAATAATCCTTTAGGTGAGTATATATATATATATATATATATATATATATATATATATATATATATATATATATATATATTTGCAGTGTTTTTAATATTTGATATCTATTAATAATATGAAAACGTCTTCATCATTTATTGTGTTTTATTTTGTGTGTTTTCTTAATTTGCAGTATGTTGAGCTGTCCACCGTGCACTATGATTCCTAGTTTTCATTTACTAGGAATCATAAGTGCAGTGTTGGTGACGATGATAATATTGAATGAATTGGATGCTTACTGTCTTTAAACTGTTCTCTGATGATGTCATGTGAGAATTTATGACAAAACATTGTCATCACCAAATGTTGTTTCCTGACTCTCCTCTTAATTGCATTGTGAACTGTAACAAAAAAAATAGAAAGTCAAGCTATAGATAGGAGCAGAAGAGATTTAATGACAAAAAGTTAAAACCCAAAGCTTTGTGCAAGCATATGAGTAAACAACCTATTTTATTTTCAACCAGTCTGACTTAATCTAGCTGATGTAGCACTGGTATGGTTGGTGATTGCATCCAACACCTCTGACAAAAGCCAATCACTGGGAGCTAATTCCGACTGCTGCTGACAAGGGTTCCTTTTATCACCAAAAACCCTTAGGATGGTTTCTTTATTAACCATTATCAGGAAATTCAGATTCAAGTGTGCTACATACTGTACGGAAGGTTATCTGCCTTGATCAAATAATGCATAGTGCTCCAGTTCCTATGGTGAAAAATAAGTGAATCATAGTCTTCTGGAAAGAAAATATTTGAAGACAAGACAATTTGTCACTGAAAGATTTACCCAGGACCAAGAAAAGACTGAACAAATGGAACTATAATGACAACGAATCCACTCTAACTATAGCATTTTTTATTAATATGCCTTTAAGACCGGCCCTGACACATGAGGATGGTGCTTGAATCAATGTGAAAAGCATCTCTCTGTAGGATGCTTTAGTCAGTTTGTTTTACTGTCCTTTAACTGAAATCCTTTATGTAATCTGTGAAGTCATTAATGTCTGGCTGTTATAGGTGTTACATTCACAATAGCAAGAGATGAGATGAGTTTGGATAGCTGACCCTAAAGGACATATTTTTATCTGAACAGATATTGCCAATATCTGTTAAAATGAAAATATAACACAGTAAAAACAGATACCGGAAACATCTAGGGGTGAAAAGTAACAATGTATACGCAAGTATAGTACTGCTCTAATCAATATTTAAGAATATTTAATCGATATTTTAAGAAATAGGCTTAGTCGCTTTCTTGCTGAACTGAAATGCTCTTCAGATCTCTGCAGGGTAAATTGAGACAGCTAGCTAGACTATCTGTCCAATCTGAGTTTTCTGTTGCACGACTATTTTGCAGAGGCACCGTGGTTCTGTCTGGAGCTTAGCGCCACCCAAGACAATTGTGACTGGTTTAAAGAAATGCCAATAAACCAGAGCACGTTTTTTTCCCATCCCCGAATGTTGTGTGGACTAACCAGACCCTCCTCTAAAGCGCTGCGGAGGAAGGTCTGGCGATGTTAGACTACATTCTGCCACACTGAAGGGACGAGCCTGTGAACGTTTTTACTCTCCAGATTCTGAAACAATAAACATGATGACGCTGACAGCCATTTGCTTCACTGTCCTGCGCAGGCCAACCTCATAGTTAACTGTACTGCCCATCCCCCCACACTGTGTTAACTCCCTGTCCCCAGCAGGATGAGCTGGCTGTAAACCACACCAGGTCTATTAATTAATTAATGTACACTGACTGCAGTGTTCGCTCCCAGGCAGTGTGGTGGAGCAGTTTTGAGCTGCCTGCAGTGTGTATTTTGGTGTTTCTGCAGAGTTGTGGGAGAAAGGCAAGAGATAGAGGAGCAGAGCAGCAGACAACTGTGGATGGAAGGAAGCCGTCAGCACCATAGTCACCATTAATCACCCAGGGCCATTGTGGTCCTGTCCTCTATACGGCGCCAGTGCAGGCTGGCAGGCAGACAGAGAGAAAGAAGAATAGAAGAAGAGGGAGAGAGGGGGCAGGGTGGCTGCAGGAAGAAAGAGGGGGAGAGAATGGTTGGGGATCAGCCTGTATGTCCACCTCAGCACCTACTGCGGGGCTGGGGAGCAGTGTTGCTGTCTCAGTGCTTGTCCTCCGTGTTCTCCCAGGTTCCGGATCCTGAGGTAAGAGCTTGATACACCAGCATGTCCTCCACAGGTTCCTCTCAGGAATATCCTCAGGGTTTTTCTCTGTGACGGGTGCAGGTGTTCTGCCATTTAAAAGGTAGCTTTATGTGATTCACACTCGTTGATTGGGTGCCATAGTTGTTGCTTGTGCTACGTGATGAGGAATGAGGGAATAGACATAGAAACCTGATACATTATATGGTCTTACATAAATAGCTAAGCCACACATGTTTGTATTGGTGCAAACAGCATGATGAATATGACAAGTCCTTGTATGACAAGTTGTTTTGTGCCTTTGCAGAGAATATGCAGCCTGTGATGAGCCAATGATCTGACTACAAAAAACAGCTGAAATCCATTATGTTTTGTAATAAAACTATACTGCTTCTGAAAAAATGGCAATTTACCTACTTTCTAAACAGTACACCGTGTAGAAACATGACTGAATGGACAAACTACCATATATTCAGTTGGTAGCTGAAGATGCTTAAAGAATAAATGTAATGCATATCCTGTTTATACTGAAGGCTAGCTCAATAGCATCAGCATCTGCAGGTGTCAGACAGTGAAGGCTTGACTGATATCAGTTTTACTTTCATGTGCATGTGGTGCAATTTTAAAACTTTGTTCAGGATATATAATCTAAATACTATAGGCATGACAGACAATTGCGTATATCCTCTGTACAGGATATCCTTTATTTAAGTCAGTCAATTGTAATTGGTCCTTTAATACATGAGGCATAACTAAACCTGTATTCCAAAGCTGAGTTTCCTTTTATTAGATGTTTAAATCAGAATTCAGAATCTGAATATTGTATTACCAAGCAAATTTACACTTGCAAGGAATTTGCCTTGGTGTATATGGTGCATACAGTAAACAATAAACATATTAAAGTAAATACACATTAAAGCAAAGAACTGCTACAGTCAAGAACATAAATACAGAATAGATATACAGTATTACAATAAAAAGTACAAAATAAAAAAATAATATAATATATAATAAAAGAATACACTATAACAAATATGTGCAATATAACTACTACAAAGGGAAAGAAAGAGTATGATTTGTGCAGGGCGTGCAAAAATATTGATCAGGGGATGTGCAAAAATGTATAGTATTTATAATATGTGCAGTGGTTAGGGATATTAGTCAAGAATGTGTGTTAATGATGTAATGTGTAGTGCTGGAGGTGGGGGGTTTAGAGTCCGGTGGGAGGGTGGGAGGGTTGGCCACAATCTTTCCTACCCGCCTCGGGTCCTGGAGGCGTACAGGTCCTGGAGGCATACAGGTCCCCCAGGTCCTGGAGGTGTACAGCTGATGTTTAGCTCCCACTTGAGGTCCTGGGAGATTATTTAGCCCAGGAAAATGGAAGGATTCCATTGTGTTGACTGGGGAGTCACCCAGGGTGATGGGGGCAGCTGGGTCTGCGTTCTGCACAACCATGTCGACTGTCAAATTTCTCTGACTGCACCAGATAACCAGGTGGTCAATCTCCCACTTGTTGACTGACTCATCCCCACCAGAGATGAGTCCAATGAGGGTGGTGTCGTCCGCAAACTTCAGGAGTTTGAGGGACTGATAAGAGGTTCAGGGAGGTTAAGTTGTTGGACTTAACCTCCCTGTACCGCCGTTGATTGAGTGGGGTGCTTTAGGTTTGTAACTGGTTGATCTGTCTGAGGCCACACTAGACAGAGGCAGAGTCATTAGCCGAGAACTGTTGTTGGAGTTTCTCAGAGTATAGTCTGTAAGCATATCTCACTGCCTTGCTAAACCTGTACTTTGCCTCTTTAAACCTGTCCCTGTGCCCACTCCTAAACGCCTCTGTTAATGGTAATCCTCCATTCCATTATGCTAATCTTTCTTGAATAGTCCCTAAAGGATCTTCTTAGAAAAACAAAACAAGAAACTTACTCGAGGAAGAATACCCAAATATGCCATTGAATATCTGATGATCAAACTAACCAACCAACCATCCAATAAACAATAATATGTCATAAATTTGGGTATATAATGATTAACATATGAGGTAATTTGAGGTCAGTAATCTTCTGAGTTTGTTTTGTTTGTTCCACCAGAAGAAAACTTGAGGTTTATAGCCACTAATCCTGGCCCATGAAATGCCCCCAGAGGAAAGGACTAAAGCATTATATAATCACTCTTGAAGCAAAACTTGTTATTATTTAAGAGCCATGCTAAATATCCCCATCAAGGCTAATCCTTCTGTGGGAGTTGCACAAACACAAGTGTAAACTTATTGAGACTATTTCTTTCTTTTCAGCTTCTTTGTTCAGGTTCACAGTACCTCTAGTGTCCTCAAACAATATAGAGCATGACCCCCCTTTTTTTTTGGCTTTATAGTTCAACTAATAATAATTACATTTTTAAATCTAAATTAGATTACATTCTAATCTAACAAACCTATTTTCAGAATCTGCAAATATGTGATAATATTGTAAAACATTTTGGTTAATAATAATCTGTGTTAATAATAATAATAATAATAATAATAATAATGTGTTTTAGTAGTATTAGAAGTATTTTATTTAATTTCTACCAAAGCAAAATGATTCCCTTTCATTTCCTAGAGCCACCTTGGTTTATTCTTAGAACATTTTTCAATTTCACCACATAATGGTGTTATCAGTAAAGGCAGCAAATGTAATAACTGTCCATTTTCTGATCCATGGCTTGTTGGTTTATTATCTTAAAGTATAGAGTTTCCAAAACAACCTTGTATCATCCAATCAAGTGATACAGTAGACAGGGAGAAATCCTCACACTGATTCTATCAGGGAACTGATGCTCTGCTGGCACCGGCAGTTAAGTAGTGATCGAAGCCATCGATTTAACATAAACACACTCACGCAGTTTTTATACTTATTGCTCCCCAATTCTCAGCTCTGGAGAAAGGCATTTTGAAATGCAAGAAAATGTTGTTTTGGACATTATTGACTGAACGTACTGTAGTTTCTGTCACCCCCCTGGAGGAATTCTAAATAATGACAACAACACTGTCGGCGCATCCCCATGATGCAAGCCTGCGGTGATGGCGCACTTCCCCTACCCCTCCTCCACGCAGTTGCTAGTAGCATTTATCCCGTCAAATCAAGGAGGACACGTAGGATTAAAAACAAACAGGATGGTCTCTTCAGAAGAGGTTATTATCTAGTAATTTTTATGTCCTCTTCGTCTCCAAAGCTGAACGCTGCTTTTGTCCTTTCTCAGCGGTGACGTAAAACTCATCACTCGAGCTTCTGCGTGTGAATGTCGCTGGACTACACCATTTAAACATAGCCATACTGAGGAATGCAGAGAGAGTTTTGTGGAGCTAATAGGCTTAACTATCAACTCGTTTGGCAATGGCTTGAATGTAACGGACGTTAATTAACATAAAATAATCGCGCACTATAGCTTTAACTTTGTGCAGCAGAGCGTTAAGACATGTGAGTCCATTGGAAAATTTGAAAAATGCAAGAAAAGTCTGCAATGAAAAGATATCAGCCTACTCTGGCTGCCTGGTCTCATGCCGGTCATGTTTGTAAACCTCAGCACTTGTTTGTGTCAAGTAAGAGGAGATTGAGGTGGAGACAGAGCCACAAAAACCCACAGGTTATGTGGGTTTTGTTGTGTTCTTGGCTGCAGAAATACTAGACCTTTTCACCTGTAGTTTTGTAACCTTTTTTCCAATGCCTTGGGAAAAAAAAACGTAAACAATTTCTGTTAGGAACTGTTCAGTTAAATGTCATACACAGACCTTCACAGAGTTCAGTATGAAAGGTGAGGTTACATGCTTGTGGATAGATTGCACTGAAAGAAGACTATTATTGGTCATGTGAAACTTAACTGGTGATAATGTCATTAAGGTCACTGGGGAAATGGTGCTCTTTAGAGGACTTCAAACCCTTCTTGTATATCTACATTTGTTTAATGTATGACTGTGTATATGTGTCTGTAATTAGTTTCAATCAGAGTGGATTATTACTTCATTTCTATTTGAAGTCAGAAAGAAAGAAAAGTGACTGAAAAACCTTACACCGCTATACTTTACTGACACACTACATTGCCCAAAGATGATGAAAAGAGGATGTGAAGCTTGGGTTACTCTAAGAGCTTGTTTACTCTTTGAGGTTTGCGCTGAACTGTGTGTGAAGGTTTATTTTTGGTGTGCAGATACTCAAAAAAGCTACATATCTTTTTCTTCCCACAGCTCTTGCCCACAGATCCCCCAAAGAAGCCGGACCCCATCACCTCAGAGTCAGTTGTTTTCTGGGGGCTGCGGTTATGGCAGGTCATCGCCATCTTTTCTGTGTTTATTTTAGCAATTGGTCAGTATAGCTAATGAAATCACTTTGTTGACACCTCCACAAACCACTCTTCAAATACTGTGCAATCTTGAGAAATAACTGCAGGCCAAAGATGTCAGTGCATGCAATTATTATTATATTATAATTATGCGTCCACAGTGTGATTATCAAGCACAGTGTGATTAGTAAAGATGACTCTGATATTGTGTCAGGAAAGGCGGGGATCACTTCTGTGTTTCCAGGCTCCTGTTTCTGGCTCTGTTCATCTGTACTTAGTCACAGTAGTGCTTTGAGATAAATGCCAATATGCTCAATGGCATTTGTGAACACAATGATATGAATGTCTGTATCAATTGTCATGGCAATCCACCCAACAATTGTTGACACATTTCACTCAAAAACACAAATGTAAACTTCATTGTGGCGCTAGATGACAAAGGATCGAGGGATCACCAAAATCATTAAGATTAATTATCTAGGTAAAATGAATGTCTGTATAAAACTTGACTTTAAGTAATTATTATAACCCTGTCCCCCCCCTGTCTCCCCCAAACACCTCCCCTCCCTCCCTCCCTCAGTTATCGCTCTATGTTGTATATTCAAATGTAGAATCCCGAGAACCAAGAAGGAAATAGAGGCACGGCACATGCAAAGACAGGCCGCCAAGAAATACGCCAACACATTAGAAACAGTGCCACCTCTGAATGAGCTGACTGAGGTCCCAGGCTGTAAGTACCTCTCTATAATATCTTACCAATATTAATGTGACTCTATTAAATTGGTAATATTAACAAGCTGAAATACACAAGCTCAAGTAAAAGCTGTCTCATATCTGTTTCATTAATAAACGGATATTATATTACAACTTAAAATCCATCTCTCAGTGTCTTATCTCACACCACCTCTCGTAAGTAAACAAGCCACGACACTATTGTGGAGCCGTTTGCTTGTTTTCTTTTGTGCCACCGTTTGTATTAATACTTTGAAGCTGCACACAGCAACTTCAAATGCTTGTGGCTGACAGAAAATGGGAGATAAATGTTTGAAAAGTGTTTCATACATAAAAGTCCTGTGACATCAATAAACTACACAGAGTGCATTGCACCCCATCGGAACAATCTGTGATTGCACAAAAGCACACCCTAGAGATCTGAAAAAGCAGGAGAAATAACTCTGTGGGGAGAGCTTCACTATGGATTAGGGTATATATACTGTCTATGGGCAGAGAAGTGTATTTAATACCAGAATTAAATGTTTTCAAATCGACAGGGTCTTACAAGACTCTTTGCTGTTTATTATTAAGGCTACGAGGACTGCTGTCTTTACATTAAATCTCTCCTACGACAGCTTTACTTTCTTACATTTTTACTCTCTTCTTTTCACCTCACAAAACTTGCTGCACTTCAATTCATCTTCTCTGTTGTATGCTTTGTTATACAAAAAATCCTCTTCCCCTCTCTTTTTCTCTTCCTCAATGCTTTTCTTCCAGCTGCCCCAGATGCTTCTGCAGTGCAGACAGTCTCCGAGCATATCCACACTCAAAGTGCTAACAACAGACAGCCTTCAGTAGTTAGGGTCAGCGAGGAGCAACCCAGCTCCCTCACCTTGCCAGAGACGGGCTGATTTTTACCCTTCCTTCTCTTCTGCTCTCAACGTCTTTCAGACTCTCCTCTTGCCTATGTGACTTTGAAATACACAGTGCATATACACTGGTAGCCACTCTAAAAGTCCTCTTCATTCAACACCCATCGAGCTGGTCTTCCTTAATGCTATCGATAAAAGAGAACTTCAAGAAAATACAAATGCATCTCTCATTTAACTGCTTACCACATCACCTTTGAAAGGCAAAGCCAGAAAATAGATTACACTAATCCAATGTTGCTTTGTGGTGATGTTATAGTGTAGCAGTAAATGTGCAGTAGAAAATAAGACTTTTACTGTGGCCACAAAATACAGATTGTCATGCTTTTGCAAATTTGATTACCTTAAGGCAGCTAGACGTTTTGTAGTTTATACTATTTGTATTTTTTCAGGTTCATGTTTTTTAATAGATTAGATTTTGTTTCATGCATATTTGCATGTGAATGTCAAGAGCCTATGACTTTGATAACTTTGAGTAAATTATGAAACATAAAATTGCTATTACTGTAAGCTGTGAAAATGGTAATGCATGCAGCATGCTGTTTGTGCTCTGTTTGTCTGTTCCCCTGCCTGTTTGATATCCTAAGGTTAGCTCTGGATAACGCAAATCATTCACACTATCTCCCAGTAGTGTTCATTAAATTATGATCATTGATGTCAACAATACTGTAATTAAATGTTCTGGTCTTTACACCTCCACTCTCTCAGGAATTTGGTGTGTTGCCTTGTGTGTTTATCTAAGCCATCTTAGCTGCTTAGCCGTGTCTTTCTCAGGTTAAGAAATGTGACAAATGGGGACTGACATCTGTCTTGTCCTGTTCCTCGCTATGATATATTATGCATTCATGTGCACAAATACATTCATTGGTTCTTGTGTAATTATCTATGGAAGAGAAAGCATTGAGCTGTCAATATGTTTTTCTTGAAAACTGTGTCAAATAAGAGCTGCGTTAGAAGGGGGAAAGAAATCACATGATAAACCTACTGTTGCTAGTGTAGTCTAGAGAGTTGATCTAATATGCAGATCCTCTATAACAACTATATAACTAATCAACCATGTGGCTCTAGGAGAGGGGCTGAAGGGGAGGTACTCTGACTGCAGCCATGAGATATAATATTTATAAGATGCCATCAACCATGAACTCCAAACTAACCATACTGTAATGTTTGCTTCTGAATTAATTAAAGAGGAGGGCTTGCAAATTGCTGCTTTTCCCCAGTGATCATGTCATGCTTAGGGTACACTGAAAAGAATTATGCGTTAATATCTGACAAACCAACTGACCACACACAGAGAATATAGAGTGAATGTAAAGTAGTACACATTTTAATATAAAATGAAATTCATAATTGAAACTTTTGCAATCTTTCGAGGGCTTGATTATGCAAAGCAACAGTACACACCAAATATAGCTTAGATGAGGATCAAGAAATGCCCCCTCTTATCTTTGGAATGTGTGCATGAATACATTTTATTTTAAAGATAATTTTTTTGGGCTTTTCCACCTTTATTTGATAGGACAGCTAGGTGAGAAAGGGGGAAGACATGCAGGAAATTGTCACAGGTTGGATTCAAACCCTGGACCTCTGCGTCGAGGCATAAAACTCTCAGTATATGTGCGCCTGCTCTACCCACTGAACCAACCCGGCCACGCACTAATACATTTTTCACAGTAGCTTGTAAAAACTGTGAACATGTTTGCAAAAAATATTCTCTTTCTTTGCACCATTAAGATGTCTGACATTATTTATTAAGAACTTACAGTATCTGCGCCTCTGTTTGCACATTCTTACTGAGCTGCATCTGTAACAAAGTTGAAGAAACAAAAGCTTTCCAGGTTCATATAGCCAATATATGTTGCAACACAGTGAGAAGAAAGGGAAGGAAGGAACAAAGTATCTATCTATCATCCCCCCCTCCCTCTCTCTCTCTCCATCTCCCTCACAAACACTCACACCAACACAGTGACTGAACAGACAGAGCTGTGAATCAATCCCTTTTTTGCCACCTTGATTTGGCCATCAACTCTCACCAGACCAGTGCAAAGTGTCAACAAACAATTGCAGCTGTAGTTGTAAAGAACTCACACACATTTCTCACACTTCTGTCCACTACAGCTCTGAATGCGTAGCGAGGATAAGGTAATTTGAGCACGGCGACTTGGTCTGGTTACAAGTCCCGCTTTGTTCCTCGAGAGGAAAAACTCATTTTAATAAGCATTATCTGTGATATCAGTAAGACATCACATCTGAGATTACATTTACAATTGTGTCAGTCTGACTGAATTGGGATTTCTTTGAAATGTCACCATGTCAAGAAGCCCTATGCCCTCAAGTTTTATTAAACATTCTACCAGCTGTATCTGAGCTGAATTTGACATTTAGTGGTGGTGTGAGGGTCAAGGCCTTTGGTAGAGGGCAATGTTAACCTTTAATTATTCCACCACCATGCACAGTATGTAAATAACAGGACTCATGGCAACAGCACTCCCAAGTTTAACCAAACTGGAAAAATGTGGAGCATGTTTGGGTTTCAAATACTGACATTTTATTACAGAATTTTATTTAGCCATCACTAACCAGGCTTTAATCCCTAATCAAAGTTTTGTATAATCAGGTATATATAAAGAAGCAACACAAAGGAGCTGATGAGTGGAAGAGAAATGCATGAGGGGAAGACAGTTTTAAGTCAGCACACAAAGAAATCTATTCACAAACATTCTGATGGTTGGTTGATTATTTTAAGTCAGCTGGATTCATCCAAAATAGTAAAACACAGGACAGAAATAATTTCAGGTCTACTCTGACCCCCTCCGGCAACTTGACATTTGGCGTAGTTTTTTTTAGTTTTGGTTTTTTTCTCGGTTTCGTTTGTGTATCCAGTGTCTATGCAGCATTTGCAGAGCACCAGGAAAATGTTTGCTTAGCTCCTAGAAAAAAACAATGAAGCTCCGTTTGGCCCCAACTGGAGTCTGACCTTTGAGCAATTTTCACAGTTTTTAAACAAAAGTTGCTGAAGTGTAAATGCTCACCAATGTTCCAAGAAATCAAATGAAAATGCTTTTTGAGTTTTCATTTTTATGCAAACTGAAGGTAGCATTACCTTTGATTTTAGTCTCAAAGATTACTTTTCGTTTTAATATTTAAAAACAACGTTTCACATGTTTCCGTTAGTTGTCTGCATGTCTGCCATAATCCCCTTAAAACAGCAACTTTCATTTTTTACATTTCGGCTTTAATACAAATCAAACAATCAAGATATAACATATAATAAAAAGTTAATAAGCTTTAGAGGTGTCGGTAGGCAGATTTTGTTACATTTGGACAGAGCGGAGTTAGCTGTTTCCTCCTTTTCTAGTCTAGTTTCATATTTACTATACTATGGTAACTATCTTCTCATGATACTCTCAGCAAGAAAGCGAGTAAAAATATTTCTGAAAATGTATTGTAAGTATAAGCTTAAGTGAACCTTCCAACCTCAATCTTGTAATTTTAAGAAGATATTCTTCCTCACTACCTTTGTTAGCTGTGCACGTCCTCAGGGTGTCACCTCCTGAATAATGAAGAGAAAAAACTTAAACCCAAAGCTCACTGTAAACTTTTGTTCTCCAAGTCTCACACAGAAAGCATATCAAACAATCTCATTAAAAAAATAAATAGACCATGCTTATTAAATAGAAACAGATGTGCCTTCATTACATGCAACCTACTTCTCCCAACATTCTGTTGGATTAAAATTCTCCCTTCCAATTAGCATTACAGGCAGGACTCTGATGATACTTCGTGCTGCCATGAAGCCTTTAACCTTTTTTAAATTTTTGTCCTGCAGCTGCAAAAGCAGAAGTTAAAGAGGAGGTGACAACAGTCTCCGGGAAAGTGGATGCTGATAAAGGAGAGAAGAAGACCAAGGAGGGCAAGAAAGAGGGCAAGGATGCCAAAGAAGGAAAAGGAGATGAAAAGAGTGCGTCAACAAAGAAGGGTGAAAAAGGTGAAAAGGGAACATCCAAGAAAGATGCTGGTGACGGGAAAGGAAAGAAATCTGGAGAGAAGGGAGAGAAAGTGGAAAAAGGAGGCAAAGGAGGCAATGGAGGCAAAGGAGGGGCTAAAGGGGGAGCCAAGAAAGCTCAGAAGTGAACTCTGCCTTCCATGGACAAACACTGAAAAATATAATTTCATATTTTTCACTGCAAGCTACATTTTTTTTCTAAAATGAATTTGTAAATTATATTTGAAATAAACAAAAGGTTTATATATAAGAGCATGCATTTGTCTACTTCAGAATCATAAAAGTTGCAAGAAAATCAGAGTACAGTAAAATTACAGATTTATTGTCTTATTCACAATTCACTGATGAACACTAGAGACCAAAAACATATTCTATTTTATTCCAAGTTTACACTGATATCTACAACGTCCCTAAATCACTATTGAGTGACTAGAAGGCGAACACGGCCCACATACTGTATCTAAAGCATGAAGAGGCACGAGATAAATAAAAGACAACCACACACATTGTATACTTCCATGAGAGGTATTTCAAAACAATGAATTACAACATTAGCTCTATGATTATTGGCCTTTTGTACACTTGATTCCAAAACACAATCATTTTACATTACAATCAGAACAAAATACTGTATTATAGGGTAGTAAAGTGCTCAAATATAATTTTCCATGTATTAAAAAAAAAAAAAAAGATTTTCATGTTCTGTTACCAGCCACCTTTTTAATAAAAAAACAACAACTGTCTTACACAAAAGTAACATAATGTTTACCTGCCCAGTGACAATTAGTGGAAAGTCAACTGCATTTTTTTTAAAAACTTTGTACAACTGTACTCGTGAATGGGGTACAAATTCAGACTAAAGAAATTCAACAGCTCAAAGAAGCCAGCTAAATATGACATAAATCTTTATTAAGACATTACGATATTGTACTATCAAGTGACAAAGGTTTCCCTCCACCTCTGGCCTTTCTTCCCATCACTGTGGCCTCCAGCCACCTGTCATTAGTGTATAGCAAAATACACTTAGCCTCCTGTCACAATAATGACCGATCCCCATGGAAATGTTAAAGTGGGGATCAATTTGAGTCACCGAAAAGCCCAAAATGCATTTCTTAGAATTCCTCGTCTAATTAGTCCATATTGTTCTATATTTTTCTTACTGCCAAGAAATGCCATGGAACTACCCAAACCATCAATGTGTTGGTCCATCTGTCTGTACTTTCCTATGGCGTCTTTTTCTCTTATTCGAAAACTCATTTTTGTCCAAATCTTAAAAAACTGATTTGAATATGTTATTAATTTTTTAAAGCTTACATATTTAAATAAACACCAGAGCACTGTAGCATTTAGCAAACGTCACTCAAACATGAATTGCGCATCTATTGGGGTCTATTTGCAGCTGCTGTTTATTACACATTTGGTGTGTGAGTGAGTATTTACGCACCCAGGACTCAGGTGTTTGTGAGATTGACTCAAAATAAACTACAGTGCCCACTTCTTATTGTATTAGATTGTATTTTAATAGTTTTTTGGGCCACAGCATTGTAGGCATATGGCACATAAGTCAGTTTATTGTTTGTGTTGGTATTTGGGATCACGGGATTTGCTGACAATAAAAAAAATATAGGACATTACCAGACGTATCCTTTAAACATCTGCTAAATGGAAAAGCAGTGGAGAGTTTGTAAAGTTGTCTACATGTATTTAAACATATAAATTAATGTTAGTTCTATCTACTCTTTTAGAAGCAGAATAAATTTGCTGGACTTGTAGGCAGTACAAACTGGAACAAACCAGGCTTTAACCTTTCAAAACTGAGTCAAAGCATACACCTCAATGGATCTAACATCAGGTGGAGAAAAACTGGCAATCAGGGTATACGGAGCATAATTCAGTCAGTGTGAAATCACCAGTGGAACACAACAGCAGATGGAATAAGAGAGCAAATGAATGGGGGGTAACACTGCCTCCAACCACAAATATTAGCTATGGTATTGAAATTAATGTGAGGTAAAACTCCATTCAGCTGAATCTGATCTAAATCACAATTCTATCAGACATATTAGTCCAAACCAAATAGCAACTCGTTTAGCACTTCAGACCAAAAATCCAAGTAGAGCAACAAAACTGCCTTTGATATTAATGGTCTTGGTCCATTGTTACTAAGCTACTGAGTGTTGTGAATAGTTTTCTCATTTGTCTCACTGCTGTTTTTATGAAATTGAGTATTTCTAAAGAAACTTTGATCTATGTGGGTGCACTATTTCAACACTTATATTTTGACATTTTCCTACACTAACTACACCAGAAGCAAATACTTTTTGGTTCGGTAAGAGAGGGAGATTTTACTGCAACTTTTAAGAATTTTTGGTCACTGTAAACAAGATGGTGGATGAAAACAGAAAGAAATGCTGCAAAATAATCTTTTCTATGGCAGGGTATTAAGCCTTTTCTCTTTGGTATAACAGATGGTATTTTAAACTCTGTAACTTTTAATTTACCACACTTAACCTGCAACATTAAAAGTTACAGAGTTTAAAATATCTTGTGGAATGCTTCATTAAATGCTAGTTTGAATGCCCTCCGTCACCTGTACATATATTCACCAGTTTTGTTTTGGACTATATACATAACCAAATATTGCAAACATTCCGTAAACAATTACATGAAAAAAAAAACATTGAAACAGCATTATAACATATTCGTACACATGAATACTATTAGCTCACAATTAGAATGTATTTCTGATCTTTGTAAACATTGTGACTTCTATATACACATCAAAAAGCAGCATAACACTGGACCATCTGAAAGAATTACTGCGTGTTGTTCATGTCTGGCTTTTCCTTCATATCTACCACAAATGTCACTCTTGGAATTCCAATGGAATATGAGATTTTCTTGGAATCCTCATTTAATTAACATTCCACTGGA
Source organism: Perca flavescens (assembly GCF_004354835.1). Taxonomy (NCBI): domain Eukaryota; kingdom Metazoa; phylum Chordata; class Actinopteri; order Perciformes; family Percidae; genus Perca; species Perca flavescens. Next base: position 16,743,353 of record NC_041342.1, read on the forward strand.
ATACATGACCATTTCCTGCACCCTGTGTTTTTAACTGGGTTCTCGTACTTTGAAAACTTGACTGTGGGAACATATGATACCGGTTTTGTCAGATTTCCATACATTTCTTCTTAAGCTCAACTAACGCTGAACCCAAAGAAAGAGACAGTCTCCAAAAGATATTCTTACTTTGGCTTCGTGGGTGTGGGTGTGTGTGTGTGTGTGTGTGTGTGTGTGTGTGTGTGAGAGAGAGAGAGAGAGAGAGAGAGAGAGAGAGAGAGAGAGAGAGAGAGAATTTGAATATGAAACATTCATTTGAACTTGTTGAAATCTGTTGTAATTAGAGAGATGAATACTATTTTTTTTCCAAAGCAGAAACTGTACAACATTTTGAAAAAAGAATATTTAACACAGACTGATATTACATACCAACACCCTCAGAGAAATGCTGACCATGCTAAAACACCACTTTAAAAGTATAAAAAAAAAACGGTGTGCAACAAATGAGGACTTCAATTACCTGAGTACCTTCCCTTTTACACTGAAGTGGATTTAAGTCAATGCAGAACAAATGAGATGCCACGCCAGAAAGCATGAACAGATGCCCTAAAATAGTAGCATTCATTTTTTTTAAGATGAGCCTACAATTACTACTTCTACTCACGCTGACTTAATCCAAATACTTGCTGATTGAATTGCCCACGCGTGTCACTAAGTGCACTCAGAATCCACCTGGCTTTACATAGGTGATAATTAAGGCTGTTCCTGGCAACTACTGCACCTAACTAACCCCATGATTTATGCACAAAAGCAGCGCACAAAAAAAGCAAACAGAAAACAAGATAACAGTTATGGCAGTGGAAAAGAAATAAGAAACGGCAGTCTGTTTTTATCCTTTTACACATTCACTGTGGCAGGTGGTTGGTGAAAGAGAGTGTTTTGCCACTCCAATGAGGGTCATCATCTCTCAAATAAAGGTGGCCCAGCTCACAAAAGTGATACACCCTTTTGCCGTGAGCCTCATCTGTCGGCAATGTTCTTGCTTGATTCACAGGAGAAAAAACTGGCAGTGTTAATGCATGCAGCCGTTCCCTTCAGACCGCCCTGAGACTGTTTCATGATTGGTTTTGTTTTCAGTTTTCATCCCTAAACACAGCGGCCTGGAGGTCACATGACTGTCTCCCTCTCCTCCTCCATCACAGGTGAGGGTTTCTCCTTCTCGCAGGGCCGTGTATGAGCCGAATGGTCCTCATCAGGAATGGGAAGCTCCTGTCCCGAGGAGGGTATAGAGTTCTCAGAGACAGAGCCGTTCTTAACGTACCCGGGGAGGTTCCTGTGCCCGTTCACAGGCACTGGTCCCAGCCTTGTGGTGAGGTGGAGGGCCAGCGGCCCTCTGGCAGTGACATTGGTAACACTGGTGTTTGATACCATAGGCCCATAGCTGTAAGTGTTGCTGCCGCTCCGAGCTTTTCTTTTGAAGTCCAGGGCCAGAGTCCTCCTGCTCCAGGACTTTTTGATCTCAGCTTGCACCTTGGAGGTGAAGAAGTCATTTAGCCATTTAAGAGCTAAAATACCATGCAGGAGTTTGTAGTGTAAAATGAAAAAAAAAAACTGAGTTCTTACCTCCCCATTGCAAAAGCAGTATATAATTGCAACTAAGAATCCCTGGAAAAGAGTAGAGAATGATTTCATGAATTTCCAGACCAGCTGTCTTATGTGTGCACCTAACTTTTAGCTGCATAATTTGATATTTAGTATTTAAATCATCAGCCAGCCCTCCCTTCCTCTTTATCTTAATTAAAATCTAACCACAACCAAATACCCCGACACTAAGCAACTATTAGACGTTATGTAATTGATCTCTCTCAGACACATTCACCTTCAAGACTTCATTGATGAAGAAAGGTCATCAGATTTGTTCAACTTACATACATTAATATTTATTGGGATCTTTAGAGCTTAAGTAGCATTTCTGACATTTGTACCACAATAGCTTTACCTGGAAAGAGTTGAAAAGCATCTCATAGTGCATCTGTATCAGCCACGGAACTCCAGACACCTCTGTATACGGCATGGCATGGAATATGATGTAGTGAACACCAAAGAGTGGCATCAGCACCAATGTGGACTTCAACAGTTTTCTGTAACAGCAACCAAACAGTAATATCAAAATACTAGTTTCCTAAACCATCTACACATTATAGAGCTAAAAGAGTGACTGAAAACAATAATTTTTAGTCGTTCAAAAGAAGGTTTAAGTAAAAAATTTAAAACATGGTCTGTTTCCAGATTCTTAAATGTGTTTTTCAAATCATTCTAAACTGAATATCTTAGAGTTTCAGTCTGTTAATCGGACGGAACAAGCAATTTGAAGAAGTAATCTTGGAAATGGTGATGAGCATTTTTCGCAATCTTTTCAAAATGTTATAGAGTAAACAATCTATTAAATCTATAGTGTGTAGTTTCTGTCGCCCCCATGAGGAATTCTAAGTAATGACAACAAAACTGTTGGCACGTCCACATGATACGAGCCTTCCATGATCGCACACCAGCTCCACCCCCCCTCCACGCAGTTGCTAGTAACAAAGGAGGACACGGAGGATTAAAAAAACATTCTCTTCAGAAAAGGAAATTATCTTCACTTGATTTTCTGTGTGCAAACGTCGCCGGACGACAGCGGTTCTGAACATAGCCATACTGAGAAATACAGAGAGAGTTTTGTGGAGCGGATAATCTTAATTAGCTTTGTATCAACTCATTTGGCAATGGCTTAAATGTAACGGACGTTCATTAAACATGCACTAAAGCTTTAAATGAAAAATATCTGACTGATTAATTGGTATGATGCTTGCTTTGGTTCATTTCTGAATCTGCTTCATGATGCAACTGCAATTGCATCATGTAGAGTGAATACAGTACATTCATGGTTTTTATCACACTGGCAGTGAAAAATACCTCTGATGAATAGATCAAAAGGAGCAGATGGTCTTGTGAGATTCAGAAATGAATTATATAAATAAGAATTTTGCAAAATTCTAGTAACTCAGTACCTGTACTGTTGTCTTGTGTCACACCTTCCAGCATTTGTTTCTCGTAGTTTAGTTGCCAAGACTCTGATGATGTTCAGAAATAACATAAAATTAACCTGAAGACAAAATAGAAACATGGAATTAGGAAGTGTAATTGCAAACATAATAAACTGTTATCCAAAAACTGTAATGCCACAGGTGCAGTGAAACACTCCTACTCAGCAGGGGAAAAGTGAAAGCAGTGTTCATGTACTCACCACTATAGCTGCCAGGATAGGCACTTGATATATCCATTTCAAATTGCCTGCGCTTAAGTCCCAACACCTGTAAAAGATAAACAACAACGTAACAGGGATCAGCAGGGGATAAGTAGGGATCAAGCTGCAAGGTGGGATGATCCAGGATCCCTCGGATGTCTCTAATGATCCCTGCCACCATTTCACAAAATCCAAGGATTTAGATAGAGATTTAGACAAGACATTTTCCTTAATCATCACCCCTCTCTCATATTGATCTGACAGTTCTAGACACAAGCAACGAAACCATTGAGATATGAATTCAAGTTATTTCCAACCTACTGAAGTTTGAGCCAAGGCATTGAAATATCAAAATCTTTGCCTTTTTTTTTGTTGGTATCAAAACAGTTCACTTGGCCTAAACTGTCACGTTTTATTAACTAGGGCTGTAGCTACCAATTAGGATACTGAGGTTATCTTCTCTGTTTTTTCTCTCTCCATATTTAAGTGGCTATCAGGGGCAAAATTCATAGATCTGTGTACAAAAAGCATTGATAGTGGGTCAGTATTAACCAGTGTGGCATCTACTGTAGATATATGTTTGGCAAAATGCCTGTCATTACTTCTTACTGCTGAATGTACTGTATATGCCTGAGCTGTAGTTACTATCATTCTTGGAAGTGAAAAATGTGGTTTGGTTTCACTGGACAGCTGCTGGATACCAGCTTAGCCATAAGCTCTCAGCTCCAGAGTCCTCAATGTTTGACTGTTACTACAAATAGTGCCAGTAAGAGGGAGCTGAGGGCCCTGCTAGTTGGATAAAGGCAGTTTTCTCTGAAGATGAATTCACTTTAATTCTTCTTGACTTTCATACCTGTCCTCAAGCCTTTTACTACAAAAGTTCATGGCATATTTGGTACCGATATTTTTTTCTTGAAAATCCAGTCTGTTTGAAATGCTGCTGTTGTTACAGCCTAGTGTGGATATGTATAATGTATTTGTTAAAGGAGACAACAAGAAAAAGAAAAAACATCTGATCAGCAAAATAAATATACTGACCCAAAATGCACTTTATCTCTAATCAAGTTCACCAAGACTTATGTGTATTTTATTTATGCAGATCACTTACTCTGTGTCTGCAAACGTGGCTCTCATAGTTGCCCAAACTGTCACAACCATAGCTGGCACTCCTGACAAAATAAAATAAAACACATTCAAATTGTTGTGATAAAATAAGCATCGCAAAAGAAAAAAAAAATGATTCCATAAGAAGTCTTCACATATGGGTCGAACCTGGGTAGCACAGCATCCACATTGTATGCGCTGTGCTTATGTAACTTATACGCACAGTGTGTACAATGCAGGAACTGTAAAGCCCATATTCATGCAGTGTTTTTACGCAGACACAATTAATTTACTATTGTCCTTACCTACCTATTAATACAATATCAGGATCTCTGGGATTTGACAGCAGCCCCCTTGGTTTTTGTTTTGACTAATTAGACCGTTCAAAAAAATGAAATACTTTACATATTTAATTTAATTTGCATGTCAAGCCCACTAATCATATTGTAATCACGTTTGTGCAAGTAGAATGTAAATGAAGCAGAACTCACCCCATCCAATCAGAGTAAATCCCCATAAATACTTTCTGTCTGAGAAGAAGGTCATAAAGATGAGGCTGTGGAGGTACAGACCCTCCACAAGGATCCAGTAGTAGTTGGTCGCCAGAAAGTACAAGAACAAGGTCACAACCACCTTGCAGCCGATCTATACACGAACAACAGGCAATGAGAAAAGATTTAATCACTACCCACACTGACAAAAAGTTACACTTTTCCAATACCTTTTTAAATACAATACAGTCTGCAGACAGCTGCAGCAGTGATTTGCTGCTGCTAGAGCCATAACATGACCAAGAAAGACCAAGAAAGTGGATTACATCCCTCCAGTTTTCAGATCTTTGTACTGGCTTCCTGCATGATGGTTTCGGATTTATAAAGAAGCATATTTTTGCTGTGCGTGAACAGAGCCTGTGTAAGGACTAGCTTTTATTGTACTGACTTGCATGTGCAGATTTCTATATGGAAAAATGTATTTCAAAAATTTAATAAAAAAAAAATATTCATGTTCCTCCTTTTTATTAAGTAATGCAGCAGTAAGTTAAATTCAAATTTTTTTTTTATATATTTTATAATAAACAATTAAAACATTTGAAGGGGCTAATATAGGCTATTTATTTTAAAGAAAGAAAAAAATTGTCATTATTGTTAATCAAAGTGTATTTAATGCAGATAGACCACAAATGAAGCCAGAACATACGTTATAGTGAATGGACACAATGCATTTGCTTCGAGAATATACATTTATCTTGGCTCTCCTGACAGTCAGCCATCAGCCATCAGCATACTCACCCAAAGATTGACACATTTTAAACGGCATTGGTGCCTTTGTTATTCACAGCCTGTTATTTCTCTCTGACAGTGTCTTGATTGATTATCTACACTTGTGGAAGCCCAAGCTTTATTCTAAGCTTTTTGTTTGAAAGTATTATCAGTGAAAATCCACAATATGCAGTTTTGAAACCATGGGAGTTTTCTCGGTGTGACATATGGGCAAAATGTTTTCCAGCTGTCAGTTAGTGTGTTTGAAAAAGAAAAGAAAAAGAAAAGAAAAAAGATAATAATAATTGGATGCTTTGTTCCAGCTGGCTGGCTGTGTTAATTGTTTTAATAAGTGATATGACATGAATGTGTCAACCTTCTTCATAATAAATATGTAATAATGGTAAGACAATAGATATAACCACCACATTGTACAGGCCAAGTGAACTCTTTGTGTAAGTTATATGTTTTTTGGACCATTTGAATTTCCTTTATGAAGACCAATGGAAATTGGAGGACACATCACACAAGTCATTGAAAAAAAAAAAAAATTAATTGATAAATTAATTAATGCCCAGGTTCGATATCCTGGAACTACAGTATGCCTTTTATATATTACAAGTGGCATTTTGACCTTATTAAAGATTATTTCTATTTGAACAGAGGTTAAGTCACATCAATTTATAGTCCTATATACACAATCCCTCTGCCCTTAGCACCTGGATTTGAATAAGGAAACCTCCCACCAAAAAACCCCCGAATGTGTGTACATTGGAGCACATACTGATCTGGTCAGAGATCGATTCGGCTCCAGTTAAAGTCAACCTCCAGACTGTTGTCCAGCTTCAATGGTTGCTATTGTATTGTCACGTCGTGATTATTAGAAGCCAATTCCTCCGTACTGATTACAGTCTTATAATTGTCACCTCTATCTTTTCTCATCAGCTGAATTCTAACAAGCTCTTCTGGGCCACAGTGGGAATTTTGCTATAGGGAGACACAGGTCTGTGATTTTGATATTTCTGTTTGTTTTTTTTATTTATTTTTGCTGAGTTATAAAGCTGCTGATTATTGAGATCTTGCCAGTAAAGCTTTGTTGCAAACCCTGTGCTGTGGACCAGTTATAATAAACCATAACCTAAAAGACAGATGCGTAGGAATCAGACAGATCAAATTATTATGAGTATGCAGTCAAAGTCAGCAAATTAAATGAAATGTGAAAATGAGAGGTAAATAATGAAAACCTAATTTTAGCACCAAACACTGTCTACATTATAATCTCTGAAAAAGCCAAATCTTACCTGGTAATGTTCATCTAGATTTACAGAGACTTCACATTTGTATTGACATATAGTACAGTACATTTAGGATGAAGCCCACAAACTGTAATTTCCATTTTCATTAGGGCACTAGGTCTAATTTGCTAAATACACGGCAGTATACAGTATACAAAAGTACACACATCTGTGATCCGTCATTGTGTCATAAAGTATGCCACCTACTTTAATGAAGCAGTTTCAATCCAGTATAACTCAATTTGGAGAGCCACAGGATATGTGTCCATTAAATATATTGCGCAAATTGTTTGTTTGCATATTAAAGCATGCATGAAAAGTACCCAGTCTTAACCCATTTTTTAAACTTGACTCTGAAAGGGAAAGCCAAGTACTGGCCTAGTAAAAGCTTGGCATGGTGACAAACAGTGCAGTTTATGTGCTCCAGCACTGGAAAAGCAGGTGAGACTTTGCAAAATACCACTTCCTCTTTGGAAGCAAAACGCTTAACGGTCATCAACATACAAGACAAATTATCTGCGCATGAAAGGCAATCAAACGATGATTCCTGTTGTGACATTGTTTTGAAAAAAAACAGAACATCTTTTATAGTTATATTGGGTATTATACTGTATATCAGAATCCTACCATAAATACTACTACTACTTGTTGTAGCACGTAAGTCCTCTTTAAGTTGAATTTGTGTGTTACAGTATGTTGGTGTACTTACAAACTGTGTTTTGTTGGCTGGCGGAGCCTCAGTGATGGACTTGAGGTCTTCCACTGTGACTCTTTCCATGTTCTCTAAGGCCGATCCAGAGTAGAGCACAACATCTTTCACAAAAATACTGATAGCTCTTAGCATGTAGGACACAAATAGATGCATGTGGATGTAGTTCCTGGTGCAGTGCAATCGTCTATGGAGAAAACAAACAAGAGCGACAAGGTCAAAAGATATATCTGTTGAAAATTGTGTCCGTTTATATGTGTGTGTGTGTGTGTGTGTGTGTGTGTGTGTGTGTGTGTGTGTGTGTGTGTGTGTGTGTGTGTGTGTGTGTGTGTGTGTGTGTGTGTGTCTGGCACTCCTTTATTTACACACACACACACACACACACACACACACACACACACACACACAAACAAAACTCATCCTAATTAGAGCCAGCTGAATTCCACGCTGACTATAACACATTCTTGGGATTTAGGGGCTTGAAACGCACAAATATTGAATTGCTCGGCTCAAAGTGAGCTGTAAAAACGAAAGAAAAGCATGCAAATTTCCTTCCAGACAAGCACAAGTTTATCTGTCAAAAGTTTCATCCAAAACATTGTGTCTGAGCATTTACTCTGAAGTCGGCCTTTGAGGTGATGCTCCAGTATTGGAATAAACTGAATCAATAGCCATAACATTACAAAGTCAAATAATAATTGCCAATGATAATACAACTGAATATTCATTAGTTTTTATTTTTATTTCCAAAAACCAACTTGAACCACAATATTCTGAAGTCCAAAGTAAAATCAATCTGATTACTTGAAATGATCCTAGTGCTATCCATTATTAACCATTTTTCATCTAAAGCCTCACTAATGAGCTGAATATTTGACAAGCTACCCAGAGAGATCTATTGATTTACAGTAAGTGGAAAACTAATATAGCGTACATGTCCCTGGTGAAAAATTCTGAACACAACTGCTAATGTGAAATATCCCTTTTCTCTCCCTGGAAAACATTTACAAGCTCTCCTTTCTAAAAGCTGACATGTTGAAGGGAAGACATGGCTGGAGTGCTCCGGAGTGCAGAGCCAGAATGTCAGATGGGCCCCTGGGATAACTTATTAAACTCATTTGGCCCATAGATTTCCTGGTGCCAGTTGGGAGCGTTCCTAAACCTGCCTGACTGCCTGCCTGTATAGTCATGCTGGTGGGAACATTGGTAAACAGCACCTTCACATCGATTCCTGATACTATCCATGCCAAAAAAATAAGCAAATAATGACAAATGTGCCCTGTATTAATTGGCTGCGGAAAAAAACTGTTGCCGCAAAAAAAAAGAATTCAACCTTGTTTAAGTGTTTTTCTTCAGTGCAGCATGGTTTCCACTAAGGCAAGAGAGGTAAGATAATGCTGATATTAATACAACATCTGTGGTTAATCCTTTTATCTCTTACAGTCCTACAGTGAGAAGCAAAGCGGTTCAAATACAATAACTTTCGCAATTCTTCACATCTTTTATAAACTTCTTTTATTATCTTTATATGTTTCAGTGGGGAAAGGGGAAAGAAGCACACACTTTGTGGCTTAAGAACTGTAATCTTTGTAAGCTTTGTAGAATACCAAAATCAATCTCCAAGCTTTGGTTGTTTGTCATCTTCATATAAAATACAGTCTATGATCGAAACCTGAAATCAGCATGAAAATAACAAAGAACCTAAATGTCAGACAGTGGAGCGTGCGATACTGCAAGCCTGGAGGCAAACTCCTCCTCAAAGGTAGACATATCATAGTCTGTTAAAAGTCAAAGTAAAAGCCAAAGGTAACCTTTGATTCAGTTGGCACGCTTCATGTTGTTGCCGTGACACAAAATATCCTGCATTGCATGCTTGCATGATTTCATGATAAAGCCATTGAGCCATCATGAAATTAAAATATTTTCTGCTACACTGTACGGTATGTTTGCGACTGATTACATAGTATAAAATTGATCTTTATTGTGGCATCATGCCAATAAATACTCAGTTTTGATCTCTGCTAACCTCAATTTCTAACCCTCTGTCTAAATCCCTCTCTTGGGAGCGTCAGTAGTTGAGAAGATTGACAGGATGAACAGCATCGACTCACCGAAAATATCCCAAAATGACCACAGCCACCATGAGTGATCCCAGAGAGATGGAATACCCGACTGTGTAGATGAGATACAGACGGTGAAAGACGTCCTGTTGGAAGAGAGTCATGTGTTAGATAATCAACAGGGTATCAATATGGATAAAGACTAAAATGGAGAGGAACATCACTTACTGCATTTTAGTGTAAAACAAACTACAAAAATAATAGCAACAATACCATCAGTAAGTAGGACAGGTGGACTATAGAATGTGTCAACTACAAAAAACAAAATATCAAAAAAATAGATAAAGGTATCTTATAAAGATATTGTGATCTTAATCACAAATCGTTGAGATTTATACAAAAAACACTTTAACACTATAATATCCATCAGTAATAAATGGCAAATCGAACAATTAAATGACAATAAATCATGTTTACTAATCATTACTAATGCTATTATTTATGTTTATATTAGTGCTGTCAGTTAAACGCGTTATTAACGGCGTTAACGCAAACCCATTTTAATGGCGTCAATTTTTTATCGCAAGATTAACGTTCTTTTTGGCCTAGCAGACTTTGTAGTTTTTTCACATGCTGTTGCAACAACTAGTAATGTTAGAAAAACTACAACACCACACCGGATCTAGCTAGACCGGAAACAAAACGCCGCACACACTTGTTTGGGCTTGCGAGCCGGCCAAAGAGTAGTAGGCTAACGTCACGTTTTGAGTGGATGGCGAGTGCGAGACGCCGAAATGGATGCCAACAAGATTCTGAATGGAAAGTTTACTTTTAAAACGTTGTCAAATGGTTCCATTGACAAGACCAAAGTGATCTGTGTGTTTTGTCGTTGTGAACTGAGCTATCATCGCAGCACGTCCAGTTTGAAATACCACTTGATGGCCAAGCACACAGCTGATGTGAATTATCCACCAGGCAGGCAACAAAAGCAAACCGATCCACTTTCCCATGTTGATAAGAGCATTAAAATGAGAAAAAATAATATAATAATAAGAAATCAAGGGACATTTAGAATATATAAAAATATGCAATTAATTGCGAGTTAACTATGACATTAATGCGATTAATCGCGAATAAATATTTTAATTGTTTGACAGCACTAGTTTATATATGTTTTAGAGTTTATTGTTGCACACATCATACAATTGTATATATTAAATTAAGTGTTTATTATGTATTAACAAATGATTTGTAAAATAATTAATGAAATAATATGTGAACTGTCTATAAACATTATTTGGCTATTATAAAGTTGCAACTGATGATTATGATACCTTGCTAATGGTTAATAAATACTTTGTAAAGCATCTATAAACATTATTTAGATAGCTATTATCAGTGCAAAACTAATCAAATAATCATCTTTTATAGATCATCCCAAAAAAATTTATGGGAGCAACTTAATGTTACTTGATGTTTTATTAACCACTTATTAGTCATTAACTAATTATTATAAGCAATAGTTGCAACTGCATATGTAGCCACCCATATAATGCTTATACATGGTTTACAAAACAATGATTAACCATTGACAAAATATTAATTAACTATGTATAAACTAACTATTTTATAATACACTAAACTAATAATGAAATAACATAATTTATAACATTACTAATAATTAGTTAACATTATAAATCATCATTTAATCGTTTGTTAACAGTAAAACAATAACTATTGGTTATAGGTCATAGGTTCCCATATTTATGTGAATAAATGGCTAGTGACATATAATAGGATAGCTGTGAGCACCAAATAATGGAAAACACCCAATAACATCATTTTTTTGATAGATGTTACAAGATCTGGTTTACCACACTTAAGCTTCAGGGTTTTTCTTAGTGCTTAGTAACATTAGAACAAGTCCAAATTGAAGTGACCACATTACTTAAGCCAAGTGATTTTATTACAAAGAGCATGTTTTCACAACTTTCACACTATGTTCCCATGTTCCCCCCCCAAAAAACTGAACTTCAAAATGTGTTAACTTCAGTGTGTTTAGAAATGCACTGCCACCTGGTGACAGAAATGTCTCAAGCACCCAGAAGTTATTGATGGAAACAGCATTTGACATGGGTGGCGGAGCTGAGAAAGGCTGGGTGGGGCAGTTTGATCTTCCAGCAGTGAGCTGGCAGCCAGAGGACATTGTAAGGAGAGCCACTAGCCAGACCTACTGTGCGTCAACATGTTGAAGGGGCCAAGAGCCTCCAGTGATGTAAGCAGAAACTCTACTGCTGTTATCATTTAGCATCAGGATCGTGTGCCAAAACACAAAACAAAAAATGGGTGTCTAAGTTGTGGTGGTGGTCTGGCAGTTGTGCAGTGTGGAGCTTTCATTTGTGCATATGTATTTGTCATTAACTGCTGCTGCTCCCTCGGGAGCCCATCAACATAAACATCTGAAGTCAGAAACAAACTGAAGGGCGCCATGATGAGGTTATGCCCACATCCTCTACACCACATTCAAGCAGGGGAGAGGAAAACGTATGTGTCACATCTGAAGTTTGTAGTGTAACAATCAAATCAATGTTTTTTATCAATGAGTGACTGATTACTCTATTTTTTCGCTGTCCAAAGGGCAAAGTGCAAAATGTTTTGTAACCAACACTACAAACTGCATAGCCTCTTAACACGAACCTCTAATATACTAAAACACCTCATTCATTTAAAGGCTATAAAGTGTTTTATAAGTGAGATTATTAAAATGCTTCCAGACCATACTTTTTTTATATTCAAAAAAATATACCATAAAAATTCCTTAAAACACCACGTCAGCATCATTATGGCGCATAATGTCATTTTATTTATATAAGAAAAACTAGTTTTTGTGTGTCCAGATACACACAACAATGGGTGAGTAATAGCTATTCTTCCATTTATATCCATTTATGTCCTGTTTTCCACCCTTCTTGACACAATACCAGAAGTTAAAAGTCCATGCCGAGACCCAAAGAAATTCACTGAGCCTGGAAAGGGTGCCATTTCCAAAGCTTTGGGAATGCAGTGAGAGCCATTGACAAATCCAACAGTGGTGAACCTCCCATGCAAGTGAGCGACGACTCATCCAAGAGGAAAGAAACAGTCCAAGGAACTGCAACTTGCCTCAGTTCAGGGTCCACCATCAGGAAAAGACTGGGCAAAAATTGCATGGCAGAGTTCCAAGGAGAAACCACATGAGGAACATCAAAGCTCGCCTCAATTTCTCCAGAACACATCTTGATGATCCCCAAGACTTTTGGGACAACATTCTGTGGACCGATGAGACAAAAGTGGAAACTCTTTTGTGTTTATCTGGCGTAGAAGGAAAACATTTTAAAAAGAACATTATACCAACTGTAAAATATGGTGGTGGCAGTGTGATGGTCTGGATGCTTCAGGACCTGGAAGACTTGCCGTGATAAAAGGAACTATGAATTCTGCTGTTACCAAGAGATCCTGAAGGAGAATGTCCGACCATCTGATTATCAAGCTGAAACGAACTTGGGTTTGCAGCAGGACAATGATTAAACACACCAGCAAGTCCACCACCGAATGGCTGAAGAAAAACAAAATGAAGACTTTGGAGTGGAGCCAAAGTCCTGACCTGAATCCTATTGAGATGTTGTGGTATGACCTTAAAAAGGCCGTTCATGCTCGAAAACCCTCTAATGTAACTGAATTAGGACAATTCTGCAAAGATGAGTGGGCCAAAATTCCTCCAGGACGCTGTAAAAGCCTCATTTCGCAAACGCTTGGTTGCAGTTTTTGCTGCTAAGGGTGGCCCAACCAGTTATTAGGTTTAGGGGGCAATCACTTTTTCACACAGGGCCATGATGGTTTGGATTTGTTTTCACCTTTAATGATAAACACCTTCATTTACAAATTGCATTTTGTGTTTACTTGTGTTGTCCTTGACTATTGTTTAAATTGGTTTGATGTTCCGAAACACTTAAGTGTGACAAACATGCAAAGGAACAGGAAATGAGGAAGGGGGCAAACACTTTTTCACACCACTGTATATCCATTTATGTCCTGTTTTCCACCCTTCTTACAATACCCAGTAGTCCTATTCACTGCCTGTGTTATGCTCTGACATCCAACCCTCATGCAGTGATAGAGAAAGAAACAGTAGGAGCAACTGCGATCAGGGTCACATCTTTGTCAGTCACATGGGGATGACGGCAGTAAAAGGTTGCCGTGCTTGGTTTACAAAACATTTTTCTCAACATGCGCTGTGATAATGATGTCAGTGCTTATGGTGATTATGATTATGATTATATGTTTAGATTTTATGTCATAGAAACTTAATTATAATGTTTGGATGTATTAAAGATTTGTGGTTTAAGATTTTTTTTTTTAAACACAAGAGTTATATTAAAGTTAGAGATATTGAAACTGTAAGGGGTGTCAAGAACCTGGGAGAAGGGTTAGACATTTTTCATTATTCTGTTGTGCTGAAGTTGTTTGTTTAGCAAATGTGTGCTTGTGTGAAATGTACAACCATTGTATTACAAAATGTTACAAATACACAACAAGGGCTACTGACGGGACAGGCATTAAACAAGGATCATCCCGTATTAGCTCTGCTACTGTAATTATGCAATAACTGTTTTTTTCAACAACTGCAAATAACAAAAATGAAATATAATTAAATCACTTCAATTTAAAACGTCTAGCCTTGGATTATTCAAGAATGTACACACACACACACACACACACACACACACACACACACACACACACACACACACACACATATATATATATATATATATATATATATATATATATATATATATACGCACAATATGGCCAAAAGTATGTGCTTCTGCTTATTCTGTAGTTTGGTTCTGGTTAATTGTAATCAAAATGCTGCAGCGTATAATGATATTACAATGACAGTGCACTTCCATCTTTATGGCCACAGTACATTTCAATGTGACAATGTGGTCAATGCAAGGTCCATAAAGAAATGGCTATCTGAGTTTTTTAGAAAAGATCTAGATTGGCCTGCACAGAGCGCTGACTTTACCCCCATCAAACACCTTGAGGACACATGGAATGAGTTGGCCGCCAACTGTGAGCCAGGTCTTATCACCAATCATCTGTCTCCCATTCTTCCTGCTCTCATTCAGCCAGGTTTAAAAATCAGTCACATATGGTTGTTATGTTCAGCTCCATATTCATTGTCCGTATACTTTTGGCAATGTAGTGCATATAAATTTAACACATTTACAAGAGTAAGTGCATAAAAGAAAAACAACAACAACAGAAATATAAAAAAATATATGTATATTTAAAGGTGTGTGACAGATTACAACCTCAAATAGTAGGGAGACACTACTTCTTGTAGTTTGAACATATTGCTAAAGCAACATGACATCAGTACGTACATGGTATCCTTGGGTCTAAATGTCTTTGTATCACTGTCTTGCTGTAAAGGCGCCTAGGAGGTTAAGTCAATTCAATTCAATTCAACTAATTTTTATTGTCCGTGGAGGGCAATACTGGTGCAGCATAAAAGACATGAGGTGTGAGTGGTGGTGGTGAGTTCTTAGAGTTCTCTGAATAGGATACTTTTTAGGAAGCTTGCAAGTAGCAATTAAGACTAATGTGACACTGCCTTTAATTTATATCTGACCAGACATTTAGCTAATGGCAGCCTCACTTTATCACAAAGCAACCACATTGCCATCTTGTCATTATCTTCCCAACATTATCTCGAAATATAATCAAATATGATTCTATTTCATTCACACTGTACATTATTAAGAAGGCATGTCGACAGTGTGTTACACATTTCAAAGGCATTGCAATTGAAGTGTAAAACGTCAATATTTATAGCCTGACAATTGACTCTATGCATTTACAAAGCCTATAGTGGAGGAAGGCACTGTATCTGTGACAATGAACATGTAAATAGCAATGAGGCGAATCCTACCTTTTCATGGCTGTGGTTGTAATGGTAGAGGAATTTTGCACATTCGTTATAATTGGCCCATGTCTTGTTGGCTGTGGCCAGTTCCCACGTTCCGTTGTTGTCACACCGACGGTATGCTAGTCCTAGACATCAAACAGAAAAGGCTACCTTTAATTACAGATTTTTCTAGTTGTTTTCCAACACAGTCAATTACTCATCCTAAGCTTGCTTCTTAATTGGACCTGCATAATTGCAGAAATTGCAAAAGAGGAGCCCAAGTTATGATTTTACAGTATACAGCAGCACCCGAGGCCTAGTGCTTTTTTACCAGCTGAGAATGAGCTTCAGGATTTCAACTGCTGACTGTATCCAGGGACAGTCTTACCTTTATGGTTGAAGTCATGGATATACTCTGGACAGGAGGTGGATACAAGCTTTCCTGGGGGCCCTTCAGGCCAACAAACAATGCCGTCCCATTCTGGTGAGCAATAACCATCTGCGGAGACAAAAGCAGTGCTGACTTTTAAAAATAGAGCCACAGAGTGCTGTTCTCCGTGGACTGCCGTATTACATGGCCATAGGCATTTACAAGAGCAGTCATGGTGTATGTTTTCAAGGATTCAGTTGTCCTTTAAAAAATTAGGCCAAGTATGTTAACTTTACACTGTATGTAAATCAGCACCGTAGAGCAGCCATGTAAGGAAAACATGGGTCACCCAGAGAACAATCCATTGTCATATAATTAAGACTTGCAGTCATGGAATGCTGATAACCAGTTATCCATTGAATATAGTGTGTTCATTAAGTTTTGACTGTTAGCTGCAGCAGATTTCCATAACTGCTACATTGTTGATAGCATCATATTGGGTTACGTTGTATGGAATTGGTTTCAGTATGGATCTCATTTAAACATAACACTGGCTACATTGTTGTATTCTTAGTAGGCTATTATATCAAAACAAAAGTGCTATAGCTTAGTTCAATAGCTTATTTTCTTCTCTGTGTCACACGTTTGCTTTTGACCTGCATTAATTAGGGATGTGAGTATAAAACAATTATTATTTTCATTATTGATTTATCTTTTTTCCAATGAATCTGTAAAATGACAAAACATTATGAGAATTGCCCATCTCACACTCGTAAGTATGTATGTCCAAAAAATGTAATATTTTGTCTGACCAAGAGTCCATAACCCTAAGATATAACAATTGAAATAATATAAAACACAGAAAATCTCTGTGAATCTTCAAATTTAAGAAGCTGGAGTTTCAATGTGAGTTGAGCACTTTAATTCATATTTTTTAGAAGCTGGAAACAAATAACATATTTGCCATTTTTGCTAAGTTAAATTTTGATCAATTATCAAAATTGTTGGCGATTAATATTCTACTGAACAACTAATTATTATTATTTTTTGTACTTATACCTAAATTATTGGGGAGAGGAGGAAAGACGGAATTTTCACATGCATTTTTTTGTCGTATCTCTATACTGTCACTATCTAACAGACAAAATAAAGACATAAAATGCCCCTAATATTAATAACAATAAAACATAATTACCATATGACTTGTAGAAAAATTTATGAATGAATAAAGTATGCATAATAAGACTATCTCATCTCTTCTCGTCTTTGCATTTGTTGATGAATAAATTTTATAAGATAATACAATTAAATAAGATAAAAACATCCTGTAATTACATTTCACATTTACAGGATTCATAATAAACTTTTTTCAATTCAAGTTTCACATTTTTGAGATTGTGGTGAGGAAGTTTTCCAGGAATCAGTATAACATGGACTGTTCAGTACTTTCCTACAAGATTGCTGACTGTGTGCTTTACCTGAAGATCACAGAGACAAAACTTTGTCATCTATCTTCATAAAAAATGTATGACATGAGACTTTGTAATAATACATCTATACTTCAGAGGACGCGCTGCAGGTTCAAAAGGTGGGGAGAAAATGCCATTTCCATGCGTAGAGCCCCTTAATTGTCAGCTAAACCGTAGACATCATCCCTCTGATAGTGGGAGCAAAGCAAAGTCCCTTTCCCCACAGATTCCTGGCAAAAGCCTTCCTTATGGCTTGGCATTTATGTTGTATTATTAAAAACATCTGCCCCACTTTGACCACTAATAAGTAGCTAAGGATAAAACTAAAACTATCCTCTCTTTGCAGTCGATCCATTATTTTCTCATTCCTGTAATCAAACGTACAAAGAAACATCTGAAGCAATGACGGCATGCTTTTTATTTGCCTGTCACTTGGAGCGCAAAATTAAAGAGCAGACTGAGTGGAGCTGACTGATTCCTACAGATCTCTGGCAGGAGAAAAACAGCGTTTAGTTTTGAAAATCACACTGACCACACATCCTAGGAGTAAAATTGCTTTTACCATAGCTTTTATTAGCATAGGACCACCTACTAACTTAGGCTTAAATTAAACACAGAACACACACACACACACACACACACACACACACACACACACACATATATTTTCCCGTAAATTTCTTGACCACGATTAAAATATAAAATGTGTCTATGGGGGGACTTTGGTGTTAGTGATGTCACTGTGGTTTTTAATACTGTTTTCTTTCCCCCCATTCCATTTGATGCTGACCTGCAGATGTCAAAATACATATTGCATTTTCTCCTGATACATGCAACCTTTTATAATGATCGCTGATGTTATTCTACACCCAGACCACAAGCTTGAAGGCTGAGCTATTTTCACACTGCAAGGTCTGGGGCATTGAACCCACATCCCTCCACTGTCCTCTCCAGGCAAACCTCAGTGTTTCCCTCAATGAAAAGCTTGTCTTAGCCACGTAATGGAGACTTTTGTGTATTTAAAGCACAAATGAAAAATAAAAACAAATAGATAAAATGTTGAAATTCAACCAAAACCAAGGTTTTAGCCTCACGGAGGAGCTAATCCTTTCTCTATGAACCTGGATTTGAAAGATCAATTCATTACTCATTCATTACTCTGCATTTCACACTAGCGTTTTAAAAATAGTCATCACTCCACATCTCTTATAATAGTTTAGAAAACCATGAGTTTACAGTGCCAAAAAAAAAAAAAAAACTCTGGGGGTGGTCAGGCAGGACACACGCAAGACAAATACAGATGTAAAGCCAAAGAGTCCTAAAAATGCAAGCTAGCTGCTATTCTTTGCGTTTACCTCAACCCACAGATTCAAGGTCACACCACAATACAAGAAGAAGGGAAAAAAAGAATATTTTGAAAAATTACAAGAGGGAATGCTGTCCAAGTCCTAATGACCACTTCAAGGAAAACACTTACATGGGTCACCAGAAAGCACATGTAATGCTTTCCTTGAACTTTATCTAAAATCTTGACAGCCTCTAAATTTTACTACCCAGATTTGAAATGATTTCCACATTGCAAACAAACAACCAGATGAGACACTTAAGTTCGAATAAAGGTCAAAAAAGTGAAGTTGAAGCAATTCATGTGTACATGTGCCATTAAGTAAGACAAAATCTGAAATCAAGCATGTTAACTGAGCACACATGTGCTTATCCAAGCATACAACAACCACATCAGGGACTCTTTTTTTTCTTTATTAAGGTAATATGTTTATCTTAATCACTTCCACTATTATTTGATTGAACACACATGTGCAACATTCCAAAAGAGGTCAGAAAACAGACACCACATACAGGGTGAGTCACATCCGGTTTGTGCCAGCAGCATCAGGTATGCAGATCAGCTCTGATGTGCTAATGTACCCCCAAGACAGAACCTTGAGCATTTCACAGAATCAGACATTCCTGATGGGCTTGTTAGAGTCCAGATTCAATGTAAAAAAGCCCACTGTCTACAGACCGAGAAACGTGCCCATAAATGAGTATATAGTGCATATAGGGCTGCAACTAATTATTATTTATATTATAGATTAATCTGTCGACATTATTTATTATTCAATTAGTTATTTAAAAAGTAAAAAAAAATAGCAAAAAAATGCCCATCTCAAGGTGATGTGTGAAATTGCTTGTTTTGTCTGACCAGCAGTTCAAACCCCCGATTTATTCAGCGTCATTGCATTTTTTAATCATGTGAAACAGAGAAAAGGACCACATACTTTCTTTGAGAAGCTGGAAACATACTATTTATTAAAGCTGAAACAATTAACCAATCACTAAAATCAATCAACTAATTGATTAATTGTTCCGGCACTACACTGCATGGAGAAATGGCATCAATTGCACCCATCTACAGTTAAGATATAGTTCGTCATTTTGGGAAAAAAAACATGTAATCACTTTCTTGCCAAAAATTCTATAATTTGGTTCAAATTCAATTTACAAACATTATGTAAATAATGACAGCTGCAAATGAGATGAATGAGCTTGGGGGTTGCTGGTGAAGTGTGACACCAGGCTTGCCAGTCACTTCGACATGTCAGGATGGATTAAGCATGACGGTGGTCAGACTCATCAGAAGTACAGACTCATCGGAAAGAGGCCTAATGTTTGACTCTGCTCTGCATTAGCATCTCTGGCCATCCTGTTACATACACCTTGAGAAAAGGCAGCGTTGTTATAAAAGCCCTTGACATCTTACACAAGCTGCTGTTCGGCGCCTGCAGTTCTCAATAGTAGCAATTCTGTCATAGTTTTTAAAATCCAATTGGGGCTTTGGACATTTATCAAAACCAAGAAAAGTTGGGAAATACCATGCAGGGCAATGTACTGTAACTAGTGGGAATGGTCAACAAAAGCTTTTGTGTTCTCAGCCTAAAAGAAAACATTTTTAATTATGTGTTTCATTTACAAGCGGGTACCGTTTTGAGGGTTGAAGAATTCAATGCGACCACAATGCACTGGGGTTAAAGAGAAAATAATATGATTGGTTTGGCTGTGGAATCCAAAATTCTCCTCTGAACAATCAACTGGGAAAATGACAGTAACCACAATGAGATACAGTAGATGCTGGGGTCTGCTGGAAAATCCTACTCTTAAGGCACCCCTAAATACACAAATACTGTACACTCCAAGTCTCTCATCATTTCCTTGCAGTTCTCATGCATTAATTCCATGTTGCTGACTGTGGCTGCTTCGACGTACAGTATGTTGGTGCTTGAGATGGCTGTCTGTTGTAGTGTAAAACGTTTAAAAAATGTGTGCAAAATGTTAATAACTATTAAAAATATGATCCTGGCCATTCAAATGATTGCAAAAACATGCATGTCGCGTAGCATTTAGCGTGACGTCATTATATAAACTGACTTTGTCTCAGCACGCTGACTGACTTCCTGTGTCCCTGATCAAGGTGATTCTTGTAGAGCGCTGAAGTGTGCACATCTTCTGCTGATTAGTAGAAGAGCTTATCATCAACAATCACATTCAATCAAAAAGACGATCTTTACAGTCTCTCTAACTTTCACTCTTGTGATCATCATGGTTTTGCTGCTGGTTATGCTGTTCACTCCCACAGTTCTTGGTAAACTTTACCTTTTGTGTTGATTGATGTCTTCCTCCATCACTCCAGCTTTTTCCTAGTACTCATCTTACATCTTATTAGCATCGACTGCCTTGTGCATTATGTGTTTGGGTTCTGCTCTGTTTAGCCCCTGGGGGATTTATTGCCCTCCCCACTTAACCTCTCGCTCCAGCTGTAATTAATTGGGGAGTTCCTCAATAGCTCAGCCCATTCTGAAAAATAAAACCATTTTGCTGCAACTAATGGCTCGGACTCCCTGTAGCATTCATTGACTCTGAGAAACTCTTGGCAGGTATTGTAAAATCTAATTAATCAAGGCTAATGAAGTGGAAACCTGCCATCACACATATATCATTTCCTGCATAATTAGTTCCTTTAAGTGTTGCTAAGCAAGGCATTTTGGTTGATCCTGTATATGCAAACCATGATTGACAGGCTTATGGATTCTCTTATCTATCCAAAAATTAAACATCAACACTGTAAGCCTTTTGTCATTCTACTATGGCAAAAAAAATCCTTATCTGGTTAAAGGAGCAAACAATGGACAAAAACCTACCAGCCTTGAGTGATTACAGATTAGCAACACCAGAAATTCTGATCAGCGGCAAAAAAGACATATTAAAGAGATATTTTCTCATATTCTTGCTATTCTTGCTAGCATGCTAGCAGCGCAGCAGGCCCACTACTTTGTTCCAGATTGAAATATCTAAACAAGTATACCATGGTTTGCTATGACATATACATATGTCAATGGTCCCTTGAGGATGAATCCTACTGACTCTGGTGATCCTCTGACTTCTCCGCTCGCGCCATTGTGAGGTTAGTGATTTATTGACAGGATTGGGAATCTGTTACAGCCATTTAATCAAGATTAATTCTGATAACTTTGGTGATCCCCTGAGCTTTAGCAACATCATCAGGTCATATTTTTAATTTGTCAAATAGTTTGGTTTATAACCAAATACCTGCAAAACTAATGACATTCATATTTATTTGGTGTTCAGTGCTAATGAGCTAATTTCTGAATGCTAACATGCTTAACTTAAAAGATGATGAACATTGTAAACATTATACCTGCTAAATCAGCATGTTAGCATTGTCAACATGTTACCACTTTGACATTAGCATCTTGTTTCTCTACTCACCAGGAACCTTGTGCTTTGACTTGATGTTCCCCTCACACTTCCGTTTGGCTCTGACCAACAGGCCTATCTGTTCATCTTTCGTAAGCACATCATCTGCGAAAGCCTGCAAAGTTAGAAAGTGACATGGAGTTAATAAAGGGAAATGGCGGTATGCAAAACGCTGGTTGTAAACACCAAAATCAATCAATAAACGACATCATTTAGCAACATATCCACTTTTGATCCGTCCAAAGAAGCTATGTTTTACATTTTTTAACTGAACATTTGTAGTCTGAAGCAAATATTCTGACCTTTCTCTTATAAAAGGAGCATGAGATGCATCAGTTGGCTCCCAGATGACTGAATCAACACTGGTTCACCCATTTAAAAGGGTACCTGGGATTTAATTTTAGTTTATTTTGATCCACTGAAAAACTTTTACAATACATAATATACAATAGTTAACCACGAGAAACCAGACCTTTTCATGACATTTTCTTTATTTAAACTTAATGTAAATAAAGTGCAAGAAAACTCTAACTCATTAACATTTCCAAAAAGTAAATGACAGCAGGATCAATCTAAATTTACATAACCTTTTCAACGAAACGATTAAATGTAGAATATTTATAAAACTATAGTTACAGATCAAATATATCAAGTGAAATATAATACCACAGCATGCCTCGCAAATAAAACAGCAAATTCAATATTTACATTTTAAATACCTTTAAGGCCTAGTACCATTTATCAGTATTCAACACAAGACATCAGATGGTCAACACAAAGCTCATCATTGAGGTTTTCTGTATACAGTCGCTACTCAGGTGTTAAATCCATGTTATCTTTAGTTTATTGTGGTACAAACTCACTCACTGACATGCAGTCTGTCATTACTGTCTCCTTGAAGAGCCTCTTGTCTGACATTCACACCTGGAGTCTTTTCACTGGCGTACTGTCTCTCAAAGGATGTATTTCAAAATACTACTGTTGGTTTATAAAGCACTGAATGGTTTAGCTGCCAAAACACATTTCTGATCTTCTGCTTCATTATGAACCATTCAGACCTCTCAGGTCGTCCGGTCTGGTTTCTGTCCCCAGAGTCAGAACTAAACATGGAGAAGCTGCGTTTAAGCACTAATATATGTGGAACAAACTCCCAGAAAACTGCAATTCTGCTGCAACTCTGTTCTTTTAAATCAAGGCTGAAGAATTTTCTGTTTGACGCTGCCTTTTATTAAATCAAGTAATTGTTAATTTCTTGCACTGCACTGTGACTTATATTCTTGTATTTTATACCTGTCTTATTCCATTTTAAGCTTAATTTTATTTCATACCATGTAAAGCACTTTGAATTGCCTTGTTGCTGAAATGTGCTATACTGTATAAATAAAGTTGCCTTGCCTTGCATATTGAAAACCTGAACCAAATCCAATGTTGATTCAATTATATTTTTCCCAACATTTTAACTGTGACTGCTTTAGAAATGTTGATATCAACTGATATTAGATTATTCAACCTTTCAGACCATACAGTAACTCAATGTTGGATTGATGACTTTTGCTATCTCCACACATGATTTCCTCTCTTCGCAGCTGCTTCAAAACCCTCTAATGACTGCTTTCTGCATCCCTGGTCATAGCGCTGCAGGCAGCACGTTCTAAATCCGTTTTCCTTCTGTGAAATATTCCCGAAAATGTGCATTGCTGTCAATTTCTCAAATGGAAAGCAACAGGGTGGCCTGGGTGTTAGACAGCCTGGTCTGAATCTGGAAGGTTAGATTAGATTGTACTTTGACCGCCCGTCAAAGTGTTCATGAGAAAAACTGTATATTAATTTCTGTCTTAACCCTCTGGGGGTTTTGGGATTAGTTTTTATAAAGCAAAAAAGGTTGTAAAAGTTTGGATGTTTAGCTTGAATAAACAGTCTCAGTTTCACTTGTTGTTTATAGTCCCAGTTTATATTCCTGTGGTTATATCCACTGCGGTCACTAATCAAATGTGACAAATGACATTTTATTCCGAACATTTTCTTACACCTTATACTGCATGTTCTCAGCTTTTTAACATTGTGTTTGAGAGTGGCGTGGTACTTCAGGTGTGGTTTTCCAGTCATGGAAACATTTTCCATTCTAATAGGTCACACTGACTGGCTCGCTTTTTGCCCGTGGATCACTTTTGGGCAATGACAAATGTGACTGTATTGAAAATGACCACATTCATTTTTAACAGAGCGTGACAAGAGAAGTGGAAATAAAAACAGAGAAATTCAAGCCCAGTGCTAAAACTAAAGCATAGATCAGCACACAAATCATCAGGATTTTCTACGCTGGCATTGAGGGCATTTCATGGTTCTTTGAGCCAATACTGCAGCAAAATGCAATATGTATACGCACAATGAAACACAAACCAACATGTATGTCTTACACTGTGCTTGGAGGTGCAGCTAAAAAAACTCCCCGTCCGTTGGTTCAATGATGCAGAGCAAACAGTACAAATTAAAGACAGACGTTTGCTCAGAGCAGCTGCCTCCCTGGCTGCAGTTGTATTTATCAGCTGCAGACACAAATTAGCCTACATGTCTGGATGAAAAGAAATCATATTCTGCTCTCAAAAAAACAAATCGTGAAAAAAATGAATTCCAACATGCAGAGAAAAAAGAAACATAAAGAGACAGAGAGAGTGAAGAGATTGAATGCATTTGGTGCCACTGATTTGTCCATGTCTCCCTTGTAAGTGACATTTTAATCTGTCAAACACAATTTATTTGTAACATATGTGCATGTCAGATGTTGTTCACTAGAGACAAACTAGTATTCCTGAGTGACAATAAACTAAGGAAACGTTATATAAGGTGGATGATTGCATACTAATATTTGTGTTTAAGCATATAACAAGCTATAATCAATGTGTTAAATCCAACAGTTCATTGTTAGCACCTGAAATATATGTTGCTTGCTGTTTCTCACTATGAAAAATGCAGTGGTGCATGAAGTATTCTGATCTTACACTTACGTAAAAAATAGTCATGCAACAATGTAAAGATACTTTTTTTACAAAAGAGTACAAAAAAAGAGTATAACAGCAAATGTAAAAGTAAAAGTACACATCATGCAACAGAAATGCCCTTGTTGGAGTGGAATTGTTACATGTTATATTATTGTGTGACTATTACTGGAAGCAGCATTTTAATAGGCCTATTTCACAGCAGCCATTTTGACATGGCATTGCAGAGCAAACACAGGTGTAATTAATAACATTAATAATGGTCCTGGTCCATTCAGGTGGCTGGGATGAGCTAACATGCAGGCCATGGCCTGGGATGGTTGGGGAACACGAAATAGAACAGGACCATAATTAATTTGATCAATTTCACCTGTGTTTGCCCTGCAGCGACATGGTAAAATGGCTTTTATGAACAGGGCCTATTCGTAGCTTGTTGAGGTGGAGCTGTCAGATAACTCTGAAGTAGAAGGATAAAGTAGTAAAAAAAGGAAACCATCAAGAAAAATAAAATTTGCACTTAAAGTAAGTACAGAACCTGAGTAAAGATACTTAGTTAATGTTCCACCACTGGAATGCTTATACAGTACAGTTACTCTAGTAGAAGTACTGCACACCAAGCAGTATAGCAAGCATGTATACTTCTGCAGGCGGCTGCTACCAATAACATGAGAACCATCTATTGCAACAGTAGGCTGTTTAAGCCTTCTCTGGTGCATGTTTTTAATCTAAAATAAGCAGCTATGAATCTTCTAAATCTGCATGCTGAGAGGAAAAAGTCCTTTGGAAACAAAGACCTATATACATTGTCTCTGATGCACGTGCTTAATTTCACTACCTTAAAATGAAACTGTAAATACCAAGCTGTCGTGGAGTTGCTGCACACAAAACCATAATACCTCAATCCATCAATATTTTCACTACTTTCAGCCCTGAAATAAGGATGTCCAGTCTCAGAGCTGAATAAGGTTACAGAATGAAGACGTTTATGGCTTTGCACAGTAAACAACCACAGATGGAACAACATTTGACCGCAGGCGAACAAGGATAGATACTAGCTGTTTACTGTACTAACTATGCCAATAGAGAATATTCCACTGAATGTTCCTGGGCCGTTGACACTATTTTCATCTGAATAACTACTGTTACTTTAGGTGAAAGCTGAACTAACAGGAAACCAGAAACAGGGAATCTGAATGGTAACTGTTCTGAAAGTATCATTATCATCACAGCATCGCAAAGTATAGTATCAGTGGTTCTACCGTTTCATATTTGTGTATTTTCACAGTTTGAATGGAAATTAACAAGCTCTTATTATATGTTACGTATCTACTTTATATTATGTGTTGTATTTTTGCATTTTCACCTCAGTCAAACACTTCAAAGTATAGTGAAATGTCAGCCAGTTTACTAAATTTTTACACTAATACACAGTTAACTTTTATACCTTAGTGTTTTGGCTTTTTTCTACAAACCTGAAAAGTGGGACTGTCGATCCAACACATCAAGAACAAATATCTTAACCTTTACAGCGCAGTTTGAGCCCCTGTGAAACATTAAACTAAAACGAGGCATGAAGTTTTGGGGTTTTCTTTCTCAAAATCTAAGGAAATTTCTTCCTTCATCTGCAGACGCCAGCTCGCAGGGACATAGAAGAGTATCATTTACCATTTTAAGAAGAGAATTCTGGGTAATAAGTGTGCCCCCTGATTATTTCTGAAAACTATTCCTCCTCCACTGGCCAGAGTCCAAACCTCCAAAGTAAACACAACTCTCACAGGGAGAAACATGGACATTCTTATGTACTGCATTTCATTCAAAACACAGTAATCTTTTTGTTAAACACTTTTTTCTGGTGTGTGCCAAAATGAAAATTAGAAAAATACACACCATATAAATATGTGTGTTTTCATCACTGGTCTCTAGAATACAAACTCCACTTGAATAAACCACAAGTTTATATATGTCTTCGCAGACTGTGGCTTGATGACTTAAACTGCAGCTCTCTGCAAGGATATAAGACCAATATTGAGAGAACTGTTTTTAGGCTGGTGTGTCAAGACAGTGTTGAACCACTACGCCTAAATACTGACACTATATAGTATGTGAGTGAAGGTACATTCACAGTTTTAGTTCTAATTCCAGCATTTGGATTCCATATTATTTTAGTAACTCAATGCTAAGTCATATTTAGTTATAAAGGTTTAACTTGTCTGGTACCACAGATGTCTTCAGTGTTTGGATTCCATATTGTTTTAGTAACTCAATGCTAAGTCATATTTAGTTATAAAGGTTTAACTTGTCTGGTACCACAGATGTCTTCAGTGTTCATTTCTTGATTTTTGAATATTTTGTAGCGGAAGGATACAAAACGTTAAACTTTTTTTTTTTTTTTTTTAAGTAAAAATGGAGTCACATGGAAAGACACCATGCATACATTGAGTGGAGACACTGGGTTTCCGGTACATTACCAACAGTCTTGATTGTGGACAGCCTTGCGCTTTTTCTTTTTTCAAGAAAGTTGTGGTTGACCAAAGTCATTTCCTGAAATGCCCTACAGTGAATAAGAGAGTGAAATGCTGGCGCTTGTGAGGTAGACTTTCATTAGAAAGCACAAAGCAAAAAAGTTGAGTATTCAAAAAGTTTAAATGAACCGCAAAAGTGCCACTGAGTTCAAAGGCGTGTGATTATCTACAGTACGTCAACAATGGATTGGGAGTCAAAGTACAGCCAGTAGTATCACAGCCCATGAAAAAGTGGTCTAAATACAAAAGAATTACATAACAGAACAAAACTTAAAGTCCAAAGAACAAAACTCATATTCAGCCACGTGTTAGAAAAACCATGACAGCAGAGACTCATGCATTTCTGAGCGAAAGACCTTTGTGACCTTTGCCCTGAGCTTGGTAAAAGTCAAGTTGAAAGAAAATGTCTCTATCAAATACTTGTTGTTACAGTAGATTACTAACAAATATATTTGCAATAGCCTACTTATTTAAAAGAGAAAGATAAATAAATATAAGGACTGGCAATATCAAGGACGTTTTTTTTTTCTTTTTTTTTACCATTACATGATATCAATATCAAACACAACTGATTGATTCCCGACTATGCAAGTGAATTACTTTTTTTTCAGAAGGCTATTTCTAAAAACTACTCAAGGCTCCATGGAGCATGAATAACAGGATTTAGTAAGCTATAAAGTATGCAACAAATATGCACAAACACTGTGGTTATTCAAGGGAAAATATAAAAATTTTAATCCCTCAAATAAAAATAGAAAAATCCGCAAGATTAGACCAATTAGCAAATGACAGAACCATAAGGTGATAGATTGGTTTAAGTGTTTTTTTAGTTTTAGAGCAAAGTGTGGCCCTAATGGTCCACTATGGAAAATATTGTAGGATTAAACACTTATTGTTATATTATATGTTGGGAACATGGGAAGATAATTTCATTTGAAAACTGAAAGGCAAGCTTAATGGGGGCACTAGAGGACCACTAAAACTCCAAAAGCTGGCTCTACTCAGTCAGTCACTGGTGGAGAGCCAAAACAACAGTTGGGATTTAGACTGCTTTTTTATCATCATCTCCAACATGGACAAAATGTGTTTTGGAACTAACAACAGAAATTCCCAGGTGTGAATGATGTCACTGAACAGTAATAACAGACAATTAATTTGTCTTAATACCAAAGACATTGATTTGGATGCTCTAGTACATTGACTGTCACCCTATACCAATCATGCATATCAAATCCCTATTGGGTACAAACCAAGTTTGCACAATGACAGTGTGTGCATTACTTACCTCCGCCGAGAAGGTTATGTTTTCAGTTTGTTTGTTTGTTTGTTTGTTTGTCTGTCTGTCAGCAGGATTATGAAAAAAAGAATTACTGACCCAATTTTCACGAAACTTGGTGGAAGGGTGTAGCAGGGAAGAACCCATTACATCTAAGAGCGGATCCGAATCATAGGGCGGATACACAAATAATTTTTCACTTTCACTAACATTGCGATATATGGCATGTTCTTGGCGTAGGTCTGCACTCTCTAGTTTTAATATAGTTTGATGATGTCACATATACAGTATTGTAGCTGAATGGCTCATGGCAGGTTTCTTTGCAAATGTGATCTTGATTATTTGACAAAATTCCAATATTTATTGATAGGTGTTATTTTACAACCATATGTTGTGTGATTCACAGTTTCTGGGAATGTGTCTGCAGATGTCATGATTTTAAAACATGAACTCAACCAACTATGAAACTGTTCATTATGTGACCTCTGTGTTACTATTTTATCTGGAAACACAAACCATATTAATTTTCTCTCTCACTTCAGAGTAGCCCAATAATGCCTCTCTCTGTTAGCTGATCCGTCAGTGAGGATGAGATTTTTAGGTAAATGGTTGTATAAAGTGAGATTTTCCTCTCCAGATCACACTTCGTCACATGGATGATAAATAATATACAGATAATATTTACTCTGGTAACTGTAAAGCACCTCTATTATGGGAATACAGTCAAATGTTTGTTTTATGTACTTGTTTTGGTCATTTGCCATTCTTTACACCATAGGCTAACATTCACTTCCTTGTTGTTGGCATATATTCAAAATTTTATCCCATGGGCTTTTGGACTTTCCTGTATGTTTTTTCTCCACAAAATAGGAGGGTCTAGAAAATTATAACTCCGCTGAATCTTGTTTTTAATGGCCTGCATGTCCACTATCTGGAAAAAAACATGAATATGTTACTTTTGACATATTGCACCGCATGAATGTTTTAGCGGATGAGGTTCCTGGATATTATAAACTCTATGAGTCAGTGCCACTCCTCTTCAACTGTGCAATTTGCATTTGATGATAAAAACCACAAACCACAAGACTGGTTGTCCTTTGGAAATGCTTGCAGACCACATTTTGACTTAAAGCAGCATTTAGTTCCTAATTATACCCTGCTCTGGTCGTAAGCCTGAAGAACAGCACTTTTGTCCTTGATGGAAACATTGTGTGTGCTCTGAGAGGCAGCACACATCTCATGGAGCCCAGATAGCTGTGATCGTGTTGTTCTCTCAAATCAAAAAGGACTACTTTTGCGTTACATAAGTGATTTAATACACAAAGTATGAGCCGTTCCTCCAATGCGAATGTGAATGATACATTTTCATTTTCATCAAAAGCTTAAAAAATACTAATGCTCATGCAATCAAACATTCAAATGCACTGGACATTTCATAATATCTTAATGGATGTCACAAAAGTGTCAACTAATAATACATTTGGCAGACTGCTAGCAGGACAATGGGTTCCAATAAATGTAAATCTAGTCATGTTTATATATGTATATGCATATATATATATATATAGAGAGAGAGAGAGATTATGAGGATTAAAGGTTAATTTCTTTTTATTTTAAAGTGGATTTTTAATCCATAAAAGCTTTTTTTACCCTCTGATGTAACAGATTGTGCAGATTCACTACACACGCTGCATAGCATTAATGGCATATGATACCCTCTCAGTCACAGCTTGGCAACCTCACACTCTAAATCACAGCAGCTGAGGAGAAAACATTAGATGATGTAAGTGTTCATATTAGATACATACACATACATTCATTCACGTTGATTTTCATCATGAGAAGAACATTAACTCAAATGAAAAACTGTCCATTACATTTTGCCACCTTAGAAACAATACATTATGATTGATTATTTAGTTTTCCATGTGTTAGTATCAGCTGTGTGTCACGTTTGTGGGTAATAATTACATACGTGCATATCGCCTTGACCTACAGTACTTGTGAAAACGAAATAGGTGAGGTCGCAGAAAGTAGGGCTCTACAATATTTATTAGGATTGACAGCAGGCACCTTCTAATGGACTCATCCATTTTTAAATGAGACTTTCACCAAAATACACACTGATGCAAGAAAAACATAGGATAAGGCTTAAAATGTCTGAAAGCTTTCCAAAGGTCATTTTTTTTTACACAACAGGTTTCATAAATGAATGATGATAGTAAATTGACTGTCAGTGCAGGTGGGCTTAGTGGTTCAGGTGGAGTATCCAGCCTGTGTGCAAAGATTTGTTTCTGTTAGTTCACAGCAGCATCTTTGCAGCTGCCACACATATTTATCTGCCTCTAATTAGTTCCAGTATTGGAGCGCTCGATCTAACTGTTATCTTTACAATTCCCGCAGGTTGTTTTTCCAATTCATTCAACCTTGTTCAACATCACATGCCAAAGTGTCATCACAGAGAAATACTTTCACAAGTCTAAATGGATGTGTCAACCATCGAGCCACCATCAGTATTCTCGGCATGCAGATCACTCAGCTTGCTCAAGTTTGTTCCTGTATGCCCATGACACTGAGTCCAGACACAATGTCCACAATGATTTATCATCATTTTTATATACAGTATAGAGGAGTAAAATACCAATATTACAATAAAAGCTTCACAAATGTATTATTTATCAGTATTTAAAGTCAGGTGCCTAAATACCACATACTGGTACAACTAAAGTCAATGAACCAGAAAACGATGTGAAAATGCCTGTCAAGGGTTAACACACCTACACCCAAAATTCGTTACACAGTGTGTGCAAATAATTTCCTGTTTGACAAGTATGATTGAGCACAATGAAGCACACTTTGAAGCCAAAAAACAATGCAACATTGTCCTTCTGACCTTAGGAACCAGATGAAAATAATTTCTGCAGTAATAATGGTATGTGCCATTACCGACAAGAGCAGGGCACAGCACAGCAATCAGTGCTGTGGACTTAGGTTGACATTTGAGTGAAGGAGCTGAGTATAAAAAGGTGACAAATGTAGAGGGCAACACTCCAAGCAATCAGCCCCCTAGCCACTGTTAACCAAAGGGAGACCAAGCAGTCCGACGCCTGCTAAGAACTAGGACAAAGACACTGTTTATACAAGACGCATAATTGTGAGTGCCTTCCCAATAAAGCCTCTAAATTATATACTAATTAGGCATCCTTTAATTACCCCATTGCCTGCTAATATTTCACCCTTTAGATTTGCTATGGAAGAGGCTGCTGAGAGGGAACCTTGTGCAGTTGGTCACCTTGTTTAAGATGCTTTTCAGAAGAGCCATTTTAGCAGAAAGACAATTTAAAATCAGGAAGCAAGGTCACAGTCATATTGAAGATGTCTAATTCAATAGAACAGCAAAGAATAGTAATTACAAGGTAATTGTTGTACTGACAACCATTATGATTATTAAGAGTCATTAATAATGATCATATTAGTTAAATGTTAAGTTAAATTTATTTTTGGCACAGGATTAATATTATTATGGAATCACAGATTTCCCTGATGCATAGAAATTAATAGAAAATGATAGTTACAACATTACTATGACCTTCAAAATGATATTTAAAATTTGCATATGCATCTTTCCCTAAAGCAGTGCTGTAAGGGTTAACATAAATAACATGCACCATAATTATTTCCAGCGTGACTTCCAGGAAAAAGCATTCGACACACGACATACAGTAAGTCCATTTGAAACACAAGCTATTAATGAAGATTAAATAAAATGTACATTGTAGAACTTGTAACTTATGTAACACTTTACATAAATTATAATATATACTATATATATATATATATATATATATATATATATATATATATATATATATATATATATATATATATATATATATGTTATATATATATATATATATATATATATATACACTACTGGTCAAAAGTTTTAAAACACCCCAATTTTTCCAGGTTTTCATTGAAATTCATGCAGTTCAATGTCTTATTCTACTCTGAAATGAAAGAATAGAACAAATAAATAATTGAAGTTAAAAAAGAAATCATGGAATCAATTTATAAACCAAAATGTATTCTAAATTTTTGACTCATCAAAGTAGCCCCCTTTGGCAGATATAACAGCTGAACACACTCGTGGCATTCTTTCTACAATGGAAATCAAATATTCTTCAGAAAGTTCTTCCCGACTCTGTTGCAGAAGTTCCCATAAATGTGTGGCACTTGTAGGTTGCTTTGCTTTCACTTTTCTGTCCAGTTCATCCCAAACCAGCTCAATGGGGTTTAAGTCTGGTGACTGTGCTGGCCACTCCATGTTTTTAAGCTTACCATCTTGTTCTTTTTTGCTAAGGTAATTCTGGCATAGCTTGGACTTATGTTTTGGGTCATTATCTTGCTGTAGGATGAACCCCTGACCAACTAGGCACATACACTGCATGGTGCTGCAAAATGCTGTGGTAGCCGTTTTGGTTCAGGTTGCTTTTCACTCTATACAAATCACCGACTCTGGATCCAGCAAAACAGCCCCGGACCATCATGCTTCCTCCTCCATGTTTGACAGTTGATGTCACACCCTGAGGAACCATCCTTTCTCCTACTCAACGGCATACAAAAATCCTGCGTGATGAACCGAAGATTTCAAATATTGATTCATCAGTCCATAACACCTTCTCCCAGTCTTTTTCTTATTCTGACGTCTTAACAATGGCTTTCTTGCTGCAACTCGACCTATCAAACCTGCAGCTCGAAGTCTTCTCTTAACAGTTGAAACTGAGACTTGCTTATTACGACCACTATTAAGCTGTGCTTGAAGCTGTTGTCCTGTGAGCCGCCTATCACGCAAGCTGTTGACTCTCAGAAACTTGTCTTCTGATTCTGTTGTGGCTTTGGGTCTCCACTGTTAATTGCCTTTTTCCCGCCATTTTTATAGCAACACACTACTTTCTGCAGTACAATACTGTTCAAATAATGCTCACGAGGGTACACTACCACAGTGTTTTCCAACAATACTTTTATACAAACAGAGGGGGTTGTAAGTAATCCAGACCAGTTGGAACACCTGTGGGAATTGGTAACACCAACTTTCAAAGCTTGATCAACCTCCATTGCTGCAGAACAGCTTTACATTGTTAACCCATTTGTTGTTCCCTGAAAAAGGCCTTTTTGTAAAATACTGAAATGTACATTATTTTTCAGTTTTGGGTAACCTTACTTTTTTTATTAACCTCAGGCAGTTCACCACTTACCTTTATACCTTTTAAGCTATTCATTTGACTTGAACTGCAAAAACACTTTTGACCAGTAGTGTATATATATATATATATATATATATATATATATATATATATATATATATATATATATATATATATATATATATATATATGAATATAAACTATTCTTTTTCTTTGTCTCTGACCAATATATTGTCATTTTTTCATAATACTTGTCAAATGCTGCTCACTGGCCTGCTCACTCTATAAAAAGCTGCTGTTCCACATATCTGATTCTATAAAGTCACTAAATGATGTGTTGAGCCATTAACGGATTAACTACAGAGATACAAATATACATCACATTATGAAAGCATTTAAAAGATTTAATACATATCCGAGACACAAATGTTAATGCACCCATCTGAGGATGAAGATGCTCAGACCGTCTAGTGAGTGAAGAAAATGTAAACACACATGGACTACACTGTGCACGGTGTGCTCCAACTAAGAGGCCTGCAACTGGCCTGTCAGCATGAGCTTTCCACTATCCACTTACTACAGTGTCACTGGTGCTGAGGTCTTTGAACCATGTTTTTATTTCACTGAAAATGGCTTGAACTACATGTAGGTAAAAGGCAGAGTCTGTGGCAAAAGGCAAACAGTGTGCACAGATGAGAACAGTCTATGTTGATATTGCATATTTAGCTCACTGGAAACAGCAGTAACACAGTTT
The DNA here is from genome assembly GCF_004354835.1 of Perca flavescens. Classification (NCBI taxonomy): domain Eukaryota; kingdom Metazoa; phylum Chordata; class Actinopteri; order Perciformes; family Percidae; genus Perca; species Perca flavescens. Next base: position 16,778,368 of record NC_041342.1, read on the forward strand.
AAGTAAATTCACTTTGCACATCAGCCATTAACTGTAAAAAGGAGCACAAAAACACAAAACCATCTTTATGGACTCCATTTTAAAAATGTGTTTGCTTGTTTTTTGTTTGTTTTTTTACCACAATGAACTGTAAGGCCGTCAACGAATATTCTATATTCGAATATATAATCAAATTGTAAAAAAAGACAATACTAAATTGTGACAAAAAGGGTTAGAGTTAGAGGCTTTCTGCCTCGCTGCTGCTCCCTAAATGCTCAGCTCCCTAGTACGAAGTCTGTGTAAAGTCCGATTGAGCTCAGCCGGTCGTCCAGAAAATTCCCAGCGAGAGTGGGCGTATTGATGGCGTTTCTATTGTGCGGCTGGCACGAAACCAGAAACGAAAGAAATCAAACATCTGAGGGAGAAGAATAAGGGTGATTTACACAAAGATAACAAAAATGTCTAACTGGAGAGACGACAAGATTCAAGAACTTCTTTCGGTATAAGGGTACAACAAATTCTAGGAACGGCAAGAGACTATGTTGTTAATAACCAAATTACGAACCGACTGTAATCCGCATCATGCCCTGCCTGCTGCATGCTCTAAAGCGAGAGAGAGAGAGAGAGAGAGAGAGAGAGAGAGAGAGAGAGAGAGAGAGAGAGGTCTACGGTTTTTAAATTACGTTCTACAATTAATTAGTCTATTAGTTTATTTTGTAATGTGCAGGTATGAAGATCTTTTTAAAATACATATTTATGTTTAAATAAATATACAGGTAGTTTCCTGTTTTATTGGTTTGCCCTCATATGGACATAATGTGCAAAAAATAGATATTTGAATTTATTCAAACGTGATTTTTTTAAAGAATAATCAAACGAAATTTTTGGTCAATTTTGACAGCCTTAGTAAACTGAAGTGAAAATGATCCTTGGCACATCAAAGGCTCATAAAGAGAAGCAGTGGGCTACAGAGGTCTGGTAAGCTCACTTCTTTCTAACTTCACACACACAGATGCTTTTCATTTTTAAAGTTGTAGTCATCAGCCCCAACCGACACTGACTCAAGTGAGGCACAATTAAGTGACATCACTTGAGGCAATTTATCAGATTTCGCGCAGCTCCCTCTGGAGCCACAGAAGACTTAATGCAACTTTTTTCACATACGCAGTTTTGCTCCCCAAGACTTAGACTTTGATGTGTAAAAGCGGTGAAGTTCCCCTTTAAGTTCTCACTTTGGACATGGAATTTGTGGGAATAAAAATGATGGAAATCTCCCAAACCAATGTTGTAGCCTCCAATATTTATTACAGTACATTCTGAATGTAGATTTTTGATTGACTTTTACAGCTCTTTACTGTAGCCCTTATGAATTATCATTGAAAACATAACATAATAACATATGAAATAAACCTTTTTCCATACAAAGGTCTGTTTCTTCCAAAAACTACAATGCATCATTATATCAGCAATAACAATATTTGCAGAAATAAGCCACAAACTCTAAGGGATGTTCCGGCTTTAAAGTCACATGGTAATTTTGATAAATTATGAAATACTAAAACACTGCTTGGTTATTTGGTTACCACACAGTACATACAGCAGCAAGTCCAAAGGCTACAGTTCAAACAATGCCTCTAGTGCACATGTGAATACACATAAATGCAGACATAGTGCAAGTTTAAGTATAATTGGCTGACTAACACCATGCACTGTATGATTTGTGCAATGCACTTATTTACTAACATGCTTTTGTTGTTTGACTTTAAAACATAGATTTTAGTTGATAAAAACATGAACTTAACTCTCCGAAATAAACCTGCAACAACATTTACACAGACAGCTCAAATATAATCAACTAGAACTTTGTGTTTTTTTAATTTGTTAGTTAACTAATTCACTCACCCACCCATCCATTAATTTCTTACTCGCCACTGAACATTTAGGGCCACAGGGTTGGTTAGAGTCTGTCCCAAAACACACGTCACCAGTCTACCAGGGAAAAACATGGAGAACTTCGACCGATGAGCAATATCTTCTAATGTTGGAGGAAGAACTCATGCAAAAACATTTGCAATAACACTCGGAATTAATCATCTGTCTGGCCTTCGATGCACAATTAACATTACACTTGCAAATGTCAGTCCCACAGATTAATTCAATTCCTTCCTTTCCTTAAAAGTATATTCATACGCAGCACTTCAGATCTGCGATGATTCAAACTCTAACTTTGCAACTGCATTCTGAGTTTGTGCTCTCATTGGCTCATGTGTTAAATGCCATGGAGCTCTATACGCAGAAAAGTTCAGCCAAACTTTGCAGTGTTATTTGAATATAAATTGGCTGAGACTTCCCCTGTGCTGCCATGTGAGGATTTCTTACTTATTGCTGGAATATCTTGAGCTGTAAACTGGATACTTACAAACCCATAAGCCCCAGAGTTTTGCAATGAAACTAATAAAGGTCCTTTAAGAAATCTGGCCTCCTTTCAGCCATGAGCCATGTGCCAGGGGAGTATTCCTGTCCAAGATTTGAGCGGCTTCCAACTCACGTAAACAACTGGATCAGATGTGTGAAATCCTACTCTTCCTGCTCTTGATAATTGGGGGAATTGACTTGTAATTGTCTACAAACTCAATTCATGTTGCATTTAGGAGAGTAGAATGAGTCTGGGAGCTTCTGTATATTTGTAACTCAATCCCTTTACCAACAGTGGGGGCAGGGCTGAACAGAACCGTGGTTCAATGGCAAAGGCCTCTACATAGCTGAGAATTTTCACATGTCAACTCAACTGAGGTACTTCGGGATTCCAAGCATATTGCCTGCAAGGAAGTCTGTGCCACAATATTGATACAGCAGGTAACTGATGAAAAAGGACCACATACTGTAGGAAACAAACTCATAGGTCTGGCAATCAATCAGTGTGACCCTGACTTTTAGACTTGTTTAGCTATAAGAAAATGCTATTCCAACAATTTCTTAGTGCAATGCTTAAGTGAAAACAATATTGACATGTTGGACATGCTCAACACTGAGTGAGTAAGAGAGAAGCCAGACCACCTTATCAAAGACACAGTAGGGATGCACCAATCTGATAACTTACTGATATCGGAAATTGGACCATACTGACTCAAATAGCTAGATATTATTAGTTACAATTGATCTGTTTTAATTCCATTCTATGTTAATATTGTGTTTTTTTTCTCTCCACCCCAGCCTACTTGCCCGAATCAGAAGAAAAAGACAACAACACACAGAAGACACAGCGTGGCATGGGACTTCATGGTGCGTTCAGGTGCTGCTCGTAAACTCGGGGTGCATTCAGGTGCACCTTGTAATGATGTTGCCTTACACAAAATAATATCCTAGTCACTACCACACAGTGAGGTATACATCCCACTAATTAAACACTGGTATCGGATTAGTACTTGGATGCCCAAAGCCCAGGTATCGGGACTGAGAAAGTTGGATCTGTGCAGCCGTACTTCACAGTGAGAAAAATAGTAATAGGGGAGAAAATGTCAATGTAGTTTACTAAAGCATCTATTGCCTCATTAAATATTGCCTCCCTTGCCTTCACTGATCTTTGTCAAACTACTACTTAACAGCTTTCGAAGATGATAATTCACAGGATCACTGAGCACTAAGAAGCCGATTTAAATGCATCATTACATATATTATCACCATACAAAAAAGGAAAAAAGATTATGTTGCTAATAACTCAAACTCATTGAGTAAACAGCCAAATTGCAGATCTGCATGAATGCTGAGGTTCATAGGGCAGAGGCACATAATTAAAATATCTGTTAGAAGTGTAACTTTTTCAGTGAGGTGTAAAAGTGGCATTGAGTTACACATACTCAACCATTTTTCAAGTGGAAAAGCTAAGAAAAAAAAGCAGAGGTCACGGTAAGTCAAGAAAACAAGCCCTTTCCTGAGTCAAACACAGCCATGGTGTAACCTTACCATGCTGGGGAAACTGAAGACTGTCCTATTAACGCACACGTTATGAGTCTGACTCACAGGCCCTCTAAAAACAGAGCAATGTGTCAGTCAATACAAAAAAGATAACCATGGCACAAGATGTATGTGATTCTAAGCGAAAGTTCAAGAAATTAGATTATTCTGCAGTTATCTCAGGAATCCTCTCAGCTACTGTAAAGCTCTGTAGTGAAATACAGAGCATAATGATATGTGTGTGAAGAGTATATCCCCACTACAAGTTGCCTCTGTGAGCTGAATCCCATGCTGATCCCAGGAAAATTCAGGCAAACATGTTAACTGACCAGTGACGACAGCGAGTGACTCACAATCTACAGCGACAAGCCATGTACAGCAGCTGATACAGAGTTTACACCTCCATGCTGCTTAAATCCACATTACGTGCTGTAAAACTAAATTGCAAAACAGGATGTCTCGAATATGCCAACCACATAATCTCATTTGAATGGAGAAATTACATTTTAACCAATGTGGGTATACATACCATCTGTGCACTTTACAGAATACTCCCTCTCAAATCCTTCAGCTTCATAAACTACTGCTGATATCCATTTCACCATAGTCCTTCACAAGAAATTACATGCTACTCTCAAAATGGGTTATTTTTTGGTGTGTTTCAGGGACTCAAAGATGTGACATTTCCCTCGAGAAGCGAGTGCAAGTGTCTGTGGACTGTCTCCACGGAGCCGCAAGCTCTGTGGCACTATCCTTAACTATACCTCAAACACAACTTCAAAAGCTTTCCTGACCTGTTGTCACCCGTAACATTAACATTAACTGTTCATTTACATCCAGATTTTAGGGATTGTTAAATGTATATTGTTTCAGGGTCATTTTCCACACCAAGTATGACAATTCAGTGAATAAAAGTTTTTATATATACCAAGAACACAAACCCAAGAAAGACCAGTAGGATAAATCATGTTATCATAAGTAGTGCTTTGTAAGAGTTAAAACACATGTGGCGGCCTACAAGAAGTATTGTAATTGCTGTCAGCATTTTTAAGAGGGTTGTGATTGTTGTGAAGTGTTTGGTTGATGTGATACTTTTAGCAACTTGTTATAAAATCCTACAATCAGTAGATTGCCACTACCTGATATTACAATGGGGTGTAGTCTTTTTCTACATGTTAGACAATAAGAACAGAACATACAGATACAGGCAGCCTGCAGGACGGATACCAAACAATTCAACAACAATCCAACATTCCAACAGTCCAACAGGGCAATAACCCACTGTGAACCCACTAACACCAGTCCAAACTGGAATTACAACATGCAACTGGCATGCTGTCTGCTTTAGCATGAGAGTGGGAATGATAATTGCCACAAAATGGTATCAATGAGATGAGTATCAGGGATCTATGATTACTAACTTAAATTTTAGCCTTTTCATAATGTTGGGAAAAAGTAAAAAGAAAGAAATACATTATCAAAGTTTCTATGATAGGCAACCAATGCTTATTAGGTCAGTGTACACACAGACATGAACTAATGTTCACAAACTGTCACAATATGGCAATGTCTAAGATCACATATTAAATAATCAAACTTGTGTTTAAAACAACTGTTCTACATTACCTGAGATCTATTCTGGCTCAACAAATGTACATTGCTGGGATAAAGCCTGACACACCGGATGTCCCTCCCCTTCTGCTTTCTCTGCTATCTATTTTGCAAGGGCACCGTGCCTAGTCCCGCCCAGGACGGTTAAGATTGGTTTAAAAAAATTGGTTTAAAGAAATTCAAACAAAAAAGCCAGAGCATTTTTGTAAGACTACCTGTGATCAAACGTCTCATATGTGTAAAGCAAAGCTCTAAAGCTGCACTAATCACTTCACACACACTTAATCTTAACAATGGATCAAATGACAATGTGTAATGCGAAAAGAGGTGATCTTACTGACAAACTCACAAATAATTATTAGCTGACTTTGCAGTTCCCTTCAGATATAGAAGTGTTTTAGCATCTTTCAGCTCATTCTTTTGGTGACACACACTTTCACAGTTTTTTTGGTTCAGTCTCACTGCTCTCAGACTTTGAAAACCCCTTATTAAGACAACAGAAATGTGTAGAATGATAATATGAAAAGATCATAACATGACAATGTATAATTGGGCTAAAGGTCAATAAAGAATAATGTGAAATTATTGCAAAGCCTTACTAGCTAACTATACTGTATTATATCATATTGCTGTACGGCCACCGGCTAAAGTAGTAATTTCAGTTGTCTCTACTGTCATATTCACATGTGTGAAATGTGTGAAACTGAAGTAAAAGTAGACACGGAAGCATAGTAAACTGGTGGATTATAGCATTTCAGGCTCAGTTTTTTAGAAATCAGGGAAGTGAGGGCACACAGGGTGACTCATGTTTGGTGTTTTCATGGCCAGGGGCAACACACTTGTTGCACAGTTGAAAACTTGGTAAAAGATAATGATCGGTAGGGACAGCATCAGTGATGGCTAACCAAACTGCCTCTTTATCTTACTTTGAAATAGTTTTTTTGTGCACAATAGCAGTCCCATAATGTTGTGATGGAGAGAACAGTCTTAAGTGGATCCAACAAGATTCTGCTGTCATAGATGTAGAGCCACCACAAATGAACAGGCTATATGCAAAGAGACTGACATTTTCTGATATCTTCGAACTCGTTCATGAGAACGCGTTGCTACCTTCCCCTACCAGCCCAATAGTTTTTAATTTAATTCAACTTTTCATTCAAATGAAAATGTTGAAAACATTTTATTTGCCCAGACAGTGAAGCGCACACAATAAACATTATTACATTTCTCCAAACAACCAGATATTCTCATCAGTATCAGGGCCCTACACTTTGGAAAGACAGTGGATAATCCCTGTTAGATGAAAACCATTAACTCCTTGCCTAATTAAAGCTATTATAAAAAAATCTTTCATCCGTTTCCCGCCTGAAGGATTAGTATCAAAGTCAAATTAACCAACTTACAAATATGTCACAACTACCTTGGGGCTAGTTTCAAGCTCACTGCTGTTTTGTCTGTGAAGCTGACCAGTGTGACAGCTATCAAACCAAAGTAATGTTAGGCAATAGGCAAGAATTCAGTAGAAACAATGGGGCGAAGCCTACTACAATACATAGGAACTATACACATATCCAAGGAAGCTGAAAGTCACTAAAAATCCAGTTTACAATTAATGTTTTACTTGATCCCCTCTGGACATACGTAGATAACCTTCCCAAAATAAGGCATCATTAGTTTTAAATTGCATGCATCCCAGAAAAGCTCTTATAAACGATGCTGAGCCCACATGCTCTATCTTCAATGAGTATTTTGTCTGTTAATATTCTGTTGTGAATTTTGATGGATTCACATGGCCAGCTGGCCCATCCTTCCTTGGCCTGGCCTTGGTAGCTTCCTGCCATGCGAGAGATCAATAAGCAATCTGCTCCACGGATCCTCAGCTGTTAAAGTTAAATTAACTAGATGAAGTAAGAAAATAAACTGTTAAGACTGGGGGCTTTCTTGTAGTTGTTTCATTGTTTTTTGTGAGCAGTGGGGCAGTGTGCACTGATTGGTAAATTGACAGTCAACTTACTGTGAAAGTGACCAATGTCAGAACGATAAAATCCTTTGTGATGCTCGCAAAGCCCAGTGGAGATTGAGCCAAGCATAAAAGGACACAACTAATGCAGCTAGGACTCACGCTCTGGGAGGAGTTACAAAAAGTAGGTTTCGCATATACCGTGAAAAAAAAAAGAAAATGAAAACAGCGCCATCTAATGGCTGATTGATGCCAAATTTCACACAGAGCCTCAGTGGAGCTAAGTTCCGTGTTAATTGGAATACCGGTGTCAAGATACGCAACACTGCCTGTTTTGACTGTAACGTACAGGAAGTTGTACCTGGCTATGGCAGGTAGATACAGATACAGCTCTAGTCCTTCAGACACAAGCAAGTCATAATGGAGGAAAACGCAGTCATGAGAGAGAAATTAAATGCTCACTAAGGTTCCAGAAAACAGTGCTTCCCCTTAATAAATGCAATAACTGTGTAAGCGAGGCAGCCAGTCACAGTGAACAAAGACTCTGTGAGGTTGTGCTTGTCTGTACCTATAACTTGCACAATTTTTGGATTATCAAAATTCTTTTAAATTGTTTTTATCATGAAGGTCCAAAGAGTCTACATGCAAATATTTGTGCACATTGGACTCATGGTCTAGGAGGAGTTTGCAAAAGTAGGGTTTGCATTTATATACAATTTTGTTTACATATATTGCAATTTTGCATAAAAACTGTCTAGGCAGAAATGGGTGTGGCCTATATCACAAGATTTAGGGCAAAACATATTCAGATTTTTATAGCAACACCTGCTGGTGCCATCAACATTCTTTTCAAAAATGTTTATCATGACGGTCCGGTGAGTAATTTTTCCTTTCCCAGTTGCACGTCACACTCTCTATCACCCCTGAAAGTTTCCTTTGCATACCTTGTATGGTGTAGGCTGCAGTCCAACTTTAACCGAAGGAAGAATAAAAAAAAATTCTGAGCGGTTTCAATAGGGTTCCCATCTCCACTGGTACTGGGAACTACGTTGCCTTGCATATGCCGGTTCCCAGCCCCCTCGGGCTTGGACCCCTAATAATCATCATCATAAAACCTTGGAATGCAGAAAAAAACATATTGTATATCTGGTGGTCAGTTTTTCCATTCATAATTGTCCAGTTGAAAGAAACGTACACTGAGATGAGCAAATTGGTCCTAGCAGGGCTTTGATGTCCCTCTGTGTCTTAAAGGGGACTAATAAGAGAGGGAATCAAGATCAAGACCACGTCCAAACTGTTTGAACTCCCTGAGTAAATGAATGAAAACATCAAAAGTATATTGTCAAACAGCTGGTGTCAGACGGGGTTTCACAAGAGAAAAATTCAAAGACAAAATTGAAACCAATTCCTTTTAAAGGTCTCTGTAGAGTCGGTGGCTTCAACGGAGTATACAGTAGGACTTTGTGTCGTGGAAAACGCAAATAAAGGATTATAAACCAATCAGGTAAAACAGACACAAGAATCAAAGCCTTAAACTGACTGATAGATGGGGGAGAGACCAATTGTAAGGTGCTTTGTGCATGCCGCAATCCAGGAATGTGGAGCGGCAAACGAGAAAGCAGTCTTGCCAAGCTCAGTCCAACTATGAGGGACCTCAAGGAAAAGCCATTCATTGGACCAAGTGGAAAATGGATTTACATATGAACTTAGCAGTGGACAGTAATAGAATATAGCAGCACTTTCTACCGTCAAAAATAAGATAAAGGCTTTTAAACCAAATACTATCCAAACGTATACCTTTCAGCAGTAATGTGACCCAAAATCGGGAGAAATGAACAACATTGGTAGCTAAGATCACAGTTTATCTGGCGTTGGCATATAGCTACAGTACTTGTGGCAATAAATACTGCAGTAACGTTAGCCTAAAAAACGCTTCAATAGCCTGCCTGGAGGAGACGACCAATCATAGCAACCCAGCTCCAAATTACGTGACACAAAACTAGAGTAGAAAAAAACGTTTTTTGAAAGCAGAGCATTCAGAAAATGGGGAAATCTGAGGTTTTTGCTCACAGGGATTTCTCTGAAATACATTTACCTCATTATTTGAAGCTTTGGCTACATTTAACATGAAAATCTGACATTGTAACATTATAGATATGACAGAAAATACGGAAAAACATAATAGATTCCCTTTACAACCAAAGAGGCAATCATAGGAAGAGTTTTACTTTCATTACTAGGAACGGACATTGACAATTAGCTTTGGCTAAAATGTTGTAGTATGTAACATGAGCTTATGTAACATACTTGTCCCTATTCAAATAAACTTAAAAGTAAAGTAAAAGTAAATTACAGCTGTAATTTCGTGAAGAGGCATCAACTGTTTTTCAAATGGTAATGAATCGTTGTTTTACATTAAAGTGGAAATCAACTCAACTATTGTTCGACTGCTTGAAAGATAATGAGACATTGCAGTTAAGGGTGGGCAATGTGGAAAAAATGTGTATTACAATAATTGTGGCAGCATTATCACACCACTAATTTACTATTTACAAAACTACAATATGCAAAATAAAAGCAAAAAAGAATAATTTACATTACATCCGTCCCATTGAGTTAAATGATTTTTTATAAAAATCTTATAATTATAAAAAAATCTCTTAAGTATTTGAGTGTATAAAATGTATTAAATTAATGTATGAATGTTGCAGCAATACGTTTAGCCTACATAGAGAGACAATAAAGGAAAATATCATCTTACAGAGTAGGGTCAGCTGCATCATCTCTTATTCAGGAACATTTATGGTAAATAACTCTGCATGACACTGCAGATTAAGTATAATTAAAATAAACTAGATTTAGAGAGATGCTTCCTTGCATGCTCCTTCAGATACACACTTAAAAACCCAGACAAAAGTGGAAAAAATGTCATAAGTCATACTAGAGATCAGTTAAAGGGCCATGCAAAAATACATTTCAATATTAAGCCTGTTTCACAAATGTACCAGCAGTTCACATGAATTAGTGAGAAGTAATCTGCTGCCCCTAATTACCAGAGACAGACTGAGATGAGATTATCCCACACTCTAATCTGTGTTGTGAAGTTCCATTGAGGGTAATTTGAAATGGATAAAGCTACTCTGAAACGTTATTTCAAGGAGCAGTATGTGTTTGTTTTAGGACTACCAACTATAAAAGGCTTTTAAGAAGTGAGGAGTTGCAGCGTCCACCTAACCCGGCCCACCTGCTTCTCTTCATAGTCATCAGATTTATTGATCATATAATCAATAATATAGTGAGAGTAGAGGGAGGCAGGCCAGTACAGCCTCTCATCAATGTTTTCATTTGTTTCCTTTTGTATGCATCCTGTCCCAGAACTGCTTGTTACTAACCTAGCTCTGGGGAGTTTACTCCCCAGAGTCCTTATGTTTCTTATAGCTCTGCGATTCCCTTCAACGCCCGGCCGCGTCCTGCTGCGTCTGCTGCACCCACCCATGCTCTGCAGCGCCACGTTTCATCCCGCAACGTCCTGCTGTGACATGAACTACAACGACTACCTTCAAAGTCACTGTTCCACTATCTTTAATGCGACTATTATCGCCATCACACCCCCAACCGGCCCCGTCAGACACCGCCTACCAAGAGTCTGGGTCTGCCGAGGTTTCTTCCTAAAAGGGAGTTTTTCCTTGCCACTGTCGCAATAGCCGACTGCTAATGCTTGCTCTTGAGGGAATTACTGTAATTGTTGGGGCTTTGTAAATTATAGAGTGTGGTCTAGACCTACTCTATCTGTAAAGTGTCTCGAGATAACTCTGTTATGATTTGATACTAAAATAAAATTGAATTGAATTGAATTGAATTAAATGATAAACTCGGGGCAAAGGCGATTTTATGATACATTTCTCTCCATTTACATGTATTTTGAAGAAACTGTGGACTACAGTGATCCTGTGATTTAAAGTATTCAGGTTGAACACAGCATGGATTAAACTACTTAATCTAGAAATTTCAGTCACATTGAGGAACCAAGCCACTCTTTCTCTGCGAAAAAAGTTCTGAGCTTAAAGTCTTATATTTTCCACATCTAGTCAAACTAGTCAAAACTGCCTTGTGCACTACAAAACATCACAGGGTTCACAGTGCTGATATAATGTTTGGCTATGGCAGGTAGATACAGATACAGCTGTTGTCCTTCAGACACAAGCAAGTCATAATGGAGGAAAACACAGTCATGAGGGAGAAATTAAATGCTCACTAGGTTCTAGAAAGCAGTACTCTCCCTTAATAAATGCAATAACTGTGTAAGCGAGGCAGCCAGTCACAGTGAACAAAGACTCTGTGAGGTAGTGCTTGTCTGTGAGCTGCCACTGCAGGCATGCCTGCTGAGGTGTAAAACACAATGGAGAGATACCTTATCTGTTCTTGTATCAGTCAATTTCCTTCAGATAAAAATGTTGGATAACACGTATGGCCCCAACCAGTTCATAGTGTTGTAGTGGTGAATATTTGTACTTATGATACCAGGATATCATCATTGATATGATGAGTCTCTGGAAAGTGGCGCAGACCTGTAGTCTGACAAATGTATGTCTCAATTTAAAATGTATTCTTTCTTTAAACAGAGACACAGACTTTCCACTCTCAGCTTTGGCTTTCAGTGAAATCTATGTAACGTTTGGTCACAGTTTGGAAAAAAAATACTTTTTGTGGGGAAGACTAAGCAAACACTAAACTTAAAAACGGGTAAACATCATGCACAGACAGAGCCTTTTAACGACTGAATGTTGAATCAGCTATAAATACATAGCAATGTTATAATTGTTTTCCTCTGCCATCTAAACCAATGAGCCTAGAGGTCCACTGCGGTACAGTGATGGACCACATCACTGGGAAAATGCACTGTACCTCAGAGCCTGGGCGAACTGCCTGTTGAATGCACAACAGCCTTAGCCAAAACACACAGAACCAACTTGGTGCACTGCTCTGCCTGCACAGTGTGTGTGTGTGTGTGTGTGTGTGTGTGTGTGTGTGTGTGTGTGTGTGTGTGTGTGTGTGTGTGTGTGCGCAGCAGGCCCTCTGGATACAGCTATGGCAATATTTGAGAGCGCAATTGTAAATCACATTGTGGAGAAAAAAGTAAATCCTTACAGCTGTGAAATTGTTTAGGTGCTACTGGAGTTGTGAATGAAAAATGTACTCCCATTGTGACTGCAAGAATTGTTTCAATTCAGTCAGGTGAGACCTTGAAACAATCTGTAGTAAACACAATGCCCTGCCTATTACAGGAGCTAGGTTACCATCCACTGCTTAACACAAACAAAGTGCTGTTGTAACTGTGGGAAGATGCATTTAATGGAACATGTGTGTAATCACTAATCACAGCAGCATGTTGTTAAGAGCCCAATCAAACCCATCAGACCAATCCAGTATGTCAATATGTGTGTGTCAAGGTCAAGGTAACTTTATTAATCCCTGAAGGTGTCTCCAATAGTTTAAGCTCACATACAATTCAGCCTGTATTCTCTGGCAACAGAAGAAGTGTGATGCACAGAGAACATTAGAGGTGAGGAGGTGATGTGGGTACAAAGCTTTTGACTTCTGTCTGTTTTTCATTCTGGAGGTCAACATCTTTCCTTAAACTCAAACACATGTTACCTTGATCATGATTTGCAAGAGATGCAGTGAGCAGATTTTGTAGAAATGCAAAAGCTGGGAGTAAATTTTGCAGATATGATCAACATGCATTCTGATTAAAAATGTATTTGGCATTACATTTTCTCCAACATTTTATAATGCTAAACTATGACATATGAACTGCTGCAATAACAGCTGCTCTTCTACCTGCTCTCTAAAATGCTGTCAGTGATGTGTGCACCACTGGAGTCCACAAACGCAACATTAAAATAACATTTTGATTATTACATGGGAGGCTACATATAAAATGACTTACCAGGCAGAAACCGCTGAGTAGTGAGATGAGAAGAAAGTCCAGATTGTGGAGCAGCAGAGCGGATCCCATCCTTGACCTGAGGCAACTCTACCTCCAAAAGTCCTTGCGGGGCTCAAACAGGCACTGATGATGCTCAGATGAAATAATTTAATCTACTTAACTCTCTTCAAAGTGGAACGCGTTGTGCTTTTTCACTCCATCTGGCCTATCGATGCTTGTGGCGGCTTGTGAAATCATAACTCTGTAATCGCCTCGCTCTGCCCTCGATTTAATTTCCTATAATCTATATGCTCAGGCTCAGCCCGCTCTCTTTATTTCTCTGCATCTGTCTTTTTTCCTCTTCTGAAATTACATCCACATGTCAGAAGTATTTATGTCGCTCTCGCTCTGCGGTGGGAAGTTCAAATGATTCTTTGTAGGGAAGAAACCAACGCTGTATTTTTAGGTCTTTTAAATTTCCCCTCAGACTATAACTTAAACACTTCAGTATGGAGCTTTGCGCCTTATGGCTTATTCCAGTTCTCTCTTCCAAAATGTTAGATCACACAAATAAGACAGAAAGGTATCACTCCATCACAAGTCGCTGTTGAATTTCACAATTTGATTCCCTCTGACTCATGTCACCATCAACGCAGTCATGTAGGCTAATATCGTGCAGGCGGCAGTGAAGCAGCAGCTGTGGTCTCAGACAGGGTTTACTTTAAACATTTAACGATAAAAAATAAAAATATAAAATAATAATAATAATCTTGTGCAGAGCAAAGCGATAAATTAAAAACCCTTCATAGATTTGTTTGCGTGAATCAACTTAATCAACGCACTGCTGCGGTTCCATTTCCTTCTTTTTTACTCATGAAAGCACAACATGTGTCTTTTTAATGTTATTCCCAGAAACCGCGTTCTAATTATAACACAATCTAGCGTGGCAGTTCACACAGCAACTGAATGTATGAAACTCCCAAACGGGCTCTGTTTAGCAATGGTGATGTAAAAAAGCTCAGAGAAAGAGAGAAACGCCAACTTGGCTTCAAGAATCTACTTACGATATCACGAGAAAGCTAAATTATCCCTGACGGATTGACAGTTCGCAAACGCCTGAGTGTTTCTGCTCAGAGTAAACGCAAAAGTTGAAGTTTCTCGTGTTAGGAAGCGTCTCCAGATGTGGCAGGAGGCAGGTCGTGTTCAGTAGTGAGTATGTGGATGGAAAAGGGGGGGCGGAAAGGAGGCAGGTAGGGTGGAGCGTAACAGACTCTCATTGGTGCGCACTCTCTTACGTTGGAATAAACCACGACTCCGAAATGACATATTTTCTCACCCCTCAAACAAACTCTACATTCAACAGATCGCAGGGCCTTTGCCAAACCACTTTTTCCCCCTGCAGTCTCTCAAAAGTTGCATCTAGTAGGATTGGATTACCGAGACATAATGCAGAAAAAAATCCGGTTTTATCTCAGGCACCATCTGCTGCTTTGGTGTAATTTACATTAAGGCTTCAAGAGCATCTAACACATTTCTCAAGTTTGGAAATTGAACAGCGGATGGTTTGGCATACAGTGTTGAGTGTGTCTCTGGGCAATAAAAGCAATCTACTTCATGCTTTTTTCATGTTTGACACTTCTGATGATGACCTGTTTTATTTAACTCCTGTTACATTGACATTGGCTTTACTTATTGTTTCCCACAGACCAACTGCTGTATGGGTATACAGTAATAATAATTGCAAGAGCAACCTTTTTTTTTTTTTTTTTTTTTTTACCTCAAACCAAATTATCTTTTCTTCTGACTTCATTGCAGTATGTTGAAAAGTATTGAGAAAAGTAAAAACAACCAGCTTTGTTATTACACAAAATAAGGAAATATAGCATGTTTAATGGGCTATTCATGAAGTATATACTGCATATATATATATATATATATATATATATATATATATATATATATATATATATATATATATATATATATATATATATATATATATATATATATATACACACACACACACACACACACACATATGTTCTTCACCAATAAGTCATTTACTGACAAAGAAAAGTTGTAATCATACACAGGGATGTTACTATTGTTTGGGGTCAATTCCCCAGAGAGATCTAACTCCCTATTAGTCTTCACATGCACCTGTAGGGGGGCTCACACACATGTGCAAATGTGTGTGTGTGTTTGTGTGTGCGCATGCGTGTGTGCGTGTGTGTGTGCGTGTGTGCTACTTTCGTGTATATGAGATGTTAGCAGTTCCACCAAAAGTGATTTCTCCTCTCTACTTAGTTTAATTTAGATAACTGTTTTAGCCCAAAGAGGTGAAACTAAAATTAGATAAAAGTTTTTCTCCTCTCCTATTACAGTAATCATGTCATGCATGACCCATCAGATTTATCTTGGGACCCTTTGCAGGGGCCTGATCCCACTTCACCATTTAACTAAACTACCTTACAAAAACAAAACAAGCTACACTTTGACAAGCCAGTCAACAGTAAAATTCAGCATTAGTAACAATGTAATAATGTCAAATATAGATCAGTCACAGGGGACAATTGACTGCAGAACCAATACTTTTTGACATTTTGCTGATAATACTTCTGTACTTTTACTTAAGTAAGAATTTAAATGCATGACTTTTACTTGTAATGGTGTATTGGTACTTTTTCTCCATCAATTCCAAAAGTATCAAGTTGATGAAACAATGTTAAATTAGTTTTTTGAGCTGATCTGTCCTTCTCCAGTGGTAAATGGTTTGCCCTTTATATTCTGTAAAGCTAGTAGTATTATAACCTGACTCCGCCAGATGGATTGCTTTGCATTTGCTCAGCATATCCATCTGGGAACTTTCCGTTGGAGAACTTTTGGGAAGGGCCGAAAATACTGGTTAGCTGATTGGATAAACCCTCTGTCTATCACCTATGTTGGTGATAGACGGGCCAAATCAACCAATCAGATCAACGAAGCGTATGAAAATACAACCACAAGCCCCTGCTGCTGCAGGCAAAGTATAGCTCGTTAGCTCAGCAAGCAAGCAACATGTCGGTAAAGGATATTTGCCGTTTGTGCAACGAGAATTTACGAATAAAAGGCACCCTTTCAGGTTCCCAGTCCATATTCCAAATGAAGGATCCAAGAGAAAAAAGCATTAGCGAGCAGCTAAAAGAATTAGGGCTACCGCTGGCTGAAAATACTGGTTAGCTGATTGGATAAACCATCTGTCTATCACCACCTAAACCCGCCTCAAAACCAACACTGATTGGCCCGGTCGTTTGGCAAACAGCTCCAAATTTTCTCTATCTCAAGATGCCAGACTGATCTGCGAGTGGAAAACTGGAGCTCGCGAGATCAGGACGGTCTCACGAGGCTAGTAGTGTTAAGGTTCCCATTGAAAATGTGGCCTTTCTGATTCCGAAAGTTTTACTACCTGCTGCTCCGAGGCCAGTGGTCAGTGTGATGTCCTCTTCAGGCCAACTCAAGTGTGAAGATGTCTGACTGTTTGAATATAAAATGCCTTTTTCTCAAACGAAAACACAAAAACATGCTCTTAATGAATTCTGCACATATTGACAATACAATGCTAAAATACGATTGTGTAAAATCAGTGGCTACACTAGCTCCATTATACTTTAACAGCTGAGAGTAAAATGCAGTTTTATGCATGTGTGATCTCAATAGTGAACAAGCACTTAACTGTGGCCAACTGAGTGAAATGTTCCATCTATTAAACCATGCAGGGCCATAGCTATAATAGCAGAATAACTGCACAATTCAGTAATTACTGCACAGGCTTTGCTGTTTGTAACAGCACACACCAAGCAGCAAACAAAGACACACTGAAAATAGCTTTTGTGTAAAAGCTTTCACCGTTGACACGTAGTGATGCACTGCTGTTGTGATCTGAGCAACAGGTCTGAGAGAACACAGAGCATATGCATTATCCAGTGGAGAGAAAGATATTTCAGCAATAAAGTCACTCACTGCCATATGTCACTGCCACACACAGAGTGCAAATTTGGCACAAAGCAACTGCAAAATGTCATTTATTGTCATGTGGAATATCATGTTGTTGACAGTGTCACCAAATAAAATTTTAACTTGCCTGCGCTCATTGTGCAGCTGTGCGGCCTTATGTCCACCCATTGTGTACTTAAATATTAATAGCAAAGTATCCCTATTTAACATTCACCAGCAGTATGGCTTATATGAACATGGAATACATGTTTTATAAGACACTATAATGTAGTTTGAAGCAGATGTGAGTGAATATCAATGTATTTGTCAACAACTATAACTCCTCGCCCAAATAGAGGCCAGTGTATAAAGAGATAATGAATGACAATCAACTAAAACACAGCTGTTTTCAACTTCCTTATAGTGTGTTATAAACCTATTATTATTATTATTATTATTATTATTATTATTATTAAATGCCCACATACTGATTAAAAATCACTAAACGGGGACTTAAAGTGAAGTGCTACCTTGACCTTGGAAACAATAGTTTGACACAACAAAACAACAAACACAAAATCTCAACACAAGATCCACTTTCCAGCTTTTTTCCCTCATGGTCTTCCTCAGTGCATAGAGATTGCTGAGCAAACTCCATGTGCTGTGGAAGACCATGAGATGTAGTTTGAAAGCTTTTTAAACCCCAGCATCAATACCTTATCTTGAGGACCTGTCTAATGGAGGGAGCCCAGAGTTAAAATCTGTTTTTTAGGTTTATATTGTGCCTATGATTAATTTTACTAAATACATGTGTGCTTGAAACATAGAGACACCGAGTGGGAGAAACCTGGGGTCCATGGCACCTTAATGTGTACTTGATGTCAATCTGTTGCTGTGTTGCTTTGCTTAGTAAATCAAAGATTGAAGCAAAAATGAAACCATAACAAGTTTTTTTTTTTTTTACTCGTAACAAACATTCAGTACCTGTTTCACAAACTTGTGCATGAACATGTGTTTGTATAGTACTCAGAATATTTAAAGATTTGCCTTTTTCCACTTCCCCTTCTTCCTTCCTTTTTTAAATTCTGTGCATTCATCTTTCCGAGGTCATGTTATTACCCTAACAATATCATCAAGCTTAATCAGCCCAGGCTTCTTTCCCACCAGGAATACAATATTCATGGCGTGAGAGACAACGAACAACATGAAAGCTGTCATAAACAGACCTGTGTAATCATACATTTGCTCATCCACCATACAGAAAGATTGCACCCTACTGCTTCTCAATGGGGAACTCAAAATAAGCTGCAGAAGATTAACAGCTGAAACTGTGTTCATGACATATGCATAATCTCCAGTCTATTTCTAATCTGGCAGGGTCTCTCCTTCTCCATCTCTCCTCAAAAAATACAGGACAAGCTTTTATTTTTGAAATGTTTTCTCTGAAAGGTTAAATGTGCCTTTAAGCCTGTTACTTTGTCTCCATACCACTATCCCTGGTTATGGTACCCTGTGACCTCTCCCTGCAGCCACCCCCATTATGTATCCTCACTATCTTGCCATCCATCTGGAAGGATGTGTAAGTATCCAAATTGCTTGGCAAATGTCATCAATTGCAGGCAACAAAACAGATAAGAGCATATTAACATGAGACAAATTCTAAACATGTTTAGGGGTGTAAGAGGCAACTAAGTAGGCTATATAAAATTATGTAATTTCATTGGAAAAAGCTTGGCAAGCTGCCATCGTAACCTTGAGTACTACTCAATAGTAAGTCAATGTGTAGATGCATGTATGTCATATGTTAAATGAAAGGAGTTAGATGTTAATTTGTTCTCAGGGAAGTGAGAAATGTGCAATCATGCAGGACGTTGGACAGGTCTGGCCCTTGAGACTGCAAATCTATCAAATATTACATTGACATGAAATTGTTTTTTTTATCACTTCATCTTATTGTTATACTGGTTCATTTTTTCCTACCACAGATTTCTTCCTGAAACAATAACTGGCTTTTCATTGGCAGTTTTTTTTCCATCTTGGCCAATGAGCTTTCTCTAGTGTTTTTTTTTTAATACAAAATCAGATAAACAATTTCCTTCACATTTTCACTTCCAAAGAAGCAAGCAATATAATGTATCCTACAAGAATGTAGGAATGGGGACACTGAAATCCTATATCTGTGTGACGCATTTCCCAAAAATTGTGTAAAAACCCACATATACATTCAAAGCATATGTGTTGGACACATGATGGTTTACATGTGTGATTTTTTTTTCACTATACTTGTAGTTTTATGTAGCACGTATGAAGAGTTCTATTTATACTTTCAGTTTGATCTTTTCCATATGGACATTTATTTAACTTTTCCACCCACATGTTCACCACCACTTGTTCAATTGTGAGAGCTTTACATGCAGACATACAATTCACATGACCATCACTGTTGCCCCAAATTTAATCATTTCCATTTACTTTAGTCGTGGTTTGAAGACAATATACTCATCACATACACAATACAATCAATTCTCTTCCTTTGTCTCAAAAGAATTGGTGAAATCCTCCAGAGAACTCTATTTCCAGTTGGATCAGTGTCAGCTCATCTGCTCTGAAGCAACTCTTATTGTCTTGACAGCTCACCCACTCAGGTCTCCCAAAAGTATAGCACAGAAATAGAGAAAAGGAACAAATCTGGTTAAAGAAACTCCGTCATCAACACCCTGAACATGGGTTACACATTCATGCTGCTGAGGTATTATCATTACAAACCTCATTTTCCACCTTCACGTCTATAGCTATTAAAGCAACTTTGATCAATACGGCTTAGAACGAAAAGGGAGCATGAGGTAACTAATGACTTTGACTGACCGCTACACACAATTGAGAAACCTATGACACATTGTACTGTGACTTGGTATTGATACAAAATCAAACAGTGGTTGGTTTTTCAACGAGGGCTTTGAAAGCCAGACATTTTGCCACCTGGTGAAGTATACATCATGTCATTAAATGTCACATTTTGTTATCATCAACCTGATCAAACCCAAACAAGGGTGCTTGCAAAGGATGTCGTAGAACGTTACACAAGTTTCACTGCAGATGTTGAACAAATTGGTCTGAAATTCACACTTTCAATAAAACACAAATACATGACATGCTAAAGCAAACAACAGCCGCACACACATTTCAAGAACAAAATGTGTTGTAATGTTTGACTGTCAACAATGTCGAACACTGTCAACAAATTCCTAAGTAACCAAAGTGTTTTGCAATAAGTCAGTGGTGGTAAAAAATAATTGCTGACTTAACTAAACACAAAAACAGAGCTGTTGGAGAGAGTGTGTAACAAATGTTAAAGAGGGAGACAAGTTCCAACAGAATGGTTGACGATACAATCTCTACACAGATCCATTAGCTGTTCTTGAGCTTTCAATCATATCACACAATCTTCATCAGCTAATGGATTTTGCCCAATGTATCATGAGCTCTTTAAGGAATTATCTTCCATGTTGGCTTACTTTTTTTTTTTTTTGCTACTTTTTGTACAATAAAGCAATGGTGCAATTAATTGATCTGTGTAAGTGAATACAGCGATTAAAACGTGTTGGCGTGAGTCCAGCTGATCCAAGTTTTTTAGGTATTGGTCAAGTTATGATAAAGAAAAAAACACCATCATCATTACATTGCACCGCACAGTGCAACTAATGAAACTAAAGGGGAACGTGTCTATAGTAGAGGCTGGCAAACAAATTATATGATGCAGACAGAGCAGATAAGGTCATTTAACTCAGTGGTTCTCAAGCTGGGGGTCGGGACAAGATAATAATTTCTGGGGGTCGCCAGATGGTTGGGGAGAAAAAATAAAAAACATATTTTAGACTGGGGAAAGGTTTTTACATTGATGTGTGAAGTTTGGTACGTGTGTTGTTATATATTCAGAGCTTCATGTAAACCAGGAGGTCCTGGAACACAGAAAGGATGCAGTTCCAGCGGGACAGGGCAGGAAAAAAAGTCACAAACACATTAAAAATCGACAGAGCCAGGAGCACATTGGACAAGGTGCTAGCAAAGCATTATTTGTTCACAAGTAATCAGAGCGTTCACAATTATTACTCAAAATCAGCCGGGGGAGGTGCGTCGAAACTGCTATTTAACACCGGTTTGCAGCTCTTTCTCTTGTGGGGGGGCGGGGGTGCGTAAATGCCTCATTATTCTGGGGGTTTGTGACTCGAAAAGGTTAAGAACCACAGATTTAACTTTTCAAAAACGACCAGCAGCAGTGGGGTTGAAGCAGCGATAAGAGGCACGTTTGTAATTGTAATGCTGCTGTCTTTGCACTGTGCACAGATCCCAACACAGAATGCAACTGTAGATAAGAAAGCGCTTGTCACAGTCACTTGGCGGTTAGCGCTGTTGCCCTGCAGCAAGGACGTTCTGGTGTGTGGTGGTCACTGTGTGCTGGAGAGAGGACTCACCCTGCTCTGCTGAGTCAAATTGAATGTCCCAATGATGATCAATACATGTAACGCAACTCAGTAAATCTTCTCATTGACTCATGAACAAAAGAGCTGCACATTAGGGGACATGGCAGATATTGGCAGGTGATAAAATAGAGGACAAGGAATGTAGGGATTCAATCAAATGAACATAAAGAATGCAGAGAATGCTTTTATACAAGGTTACCTTGAATCAGTGTCAAAATGATTCAGTGATGCTGCTCAGCAGGCCTCAGCATCCAAATGTCCAAAATGACCCCCTTGTTTCTGGGTGTAAACTTGTGTTAATTTAGGTAACAACATCCAGGATGTAAATGAAAATGTGGAAAAGGTGAGATGAGAAAAACTAAAATCTATTAAACTGGGGATTCAAAAGGTTTACCTTTTAGTGACGGGTAGTTACCCTGTGACCAAAAGAGGGCGCTGTGGCTTAGTTGTTGACTTGGCTTTTTGTGTTCGACAGCACAAATGTTGACAACTTATAACTTAGGCCACTGCCCCCGAATAAAAAATACCTCTTCCTAATTACCT
Source organism: Perca flavescens (assembly GCF_004354835.1). NCBI lineage: Eukaryota > Metazoa > Chordata > Actinopteri > Perciformes > Percidae > Perca > Perca flavescens. Next base: position 16,800,797 of record NC_041342.1, read on the forward strand.
GTCAGAGTGTAATCTTTGATGCTTGTATTTTCCACTTGCCAACACTGAGGATATATACTGATGTTAAAGGTGTTTTATTGTGAAACAACCAAGAACAGTTCAAACTTCAGTAAATCGTATGTTGTCTCTTTGTGACACACACACACACACACACACACACACACACACACACACACACACACACACACACACACACACACACACACACATACACATACAAACACACACACACACATACAAACAAACAACAAACACTGGAACAGCATAAATGTTGTTTATCAAGGTTAAATGTTTGCTATAAAAAATGTTACGGAAATCCTGCTGTGAGTCCCCAAAAACAGTGTTTATATTATCTTTACTAAATAAGACTTTCTGCCAAACAACATGGCAACAGAGTCTATGTTGGAGTGAGGCCTCTACAGGCTGGCGCTGCACTCTAAACTGGATACCACATCGGGTCCTAGCTGGACAGGGCACAGTTTAATTACATGCTCTCGCACTTCACTGACCGCCTTGTGGAGTTGGTAATGAACACGTCGCATCTACCAGGAATCCAGCTGGTGTATTAACCACCTTATTAGTTTTAGCATTGGCTTGGACAAACTGAATCCTGAGTGCTGGTAAATGATCACAGTGGAACAGTGTCGCCATAGCTCCACGGAGAGGTAATACAGAGCCATAGGGGAGTTTATGTCTGTCAATATAAACTACAGAGCACTCCATGCACTTAATTCTGCAGTTTAAAGCAAACAAAATGTAAATAAAAGGGTCAAATTGATTGACAGGTCTTTTAATACCGTATGAACATTCAAAATGAAAAACGGTTTAAACGTATTAATGTCTTCTGATACTGTTAATGCTTTTTTAAGTCAGAATTTGTTGCAAATACCAGGAAAAAAGCTTTTCACTATTCACCTCTTTTGAAAATAATGTTCTCTTTATCTTCCCTAATTGAATTTCACATTTGGGCACCATTACAGCACATACAGTACAGTCAGGTGAGATATATTGCCTAGGAATCTAACTACATGGCAGTGACACTTTGGACATTTGAGTAATAATTTTAGCTTGTGGTTTTTGTGTCTTTTTACACACATCTGAATTGCAATCCCACTTTGCCGGGGTAATTGTATAACAGGCCTGCTTTTATCCAGGCTGTTAAAACCACAAAGGCTACAGCTGCCCTGAAGGTCATCTGAAGGGTCCAAGTAACAATTGGCATTGTACACAGTATGGAGCCTTTCCAGGGTACATACCAGCCAGATTAAAGACTTACTCCCAAATAGCAAATTGGACAGGTCTTAGATGTTTTAAGAGCTTGACTCCATGCGGTTGATAATGTCATGAATTGTTGCCGCAGCCTGTCCATGGCAATCACCTGGTGCGATTTGAAGGGGGGTTGGCGCTGAGCTATGTAGGGCTGGATCCTCTTATAATGGGACTGACATACACAGTTTCCGTCTGTGTCTTTATGTAGGTTAGCTCCAGCCAGACACTGACCACTTCCGTCATGTGCTGTTTAGAAATAATGAGGAACAAACTGCAGCCATGACTTATTATTTCTCCAGCACACACTAATCTGGTGATTATTTTATGCTCTGATGTCCCATCTCTTCCACAGCAGACCAGGCCACAGTGAGTGTGAGCAAGAGAGGATGCCTGATTATTTTTCTGTATGTGATTCTCTTAATTGCATTTAAAGGATCTTAGATTTTAGATTATGAGTGACTTTGCATGCATCAATGAACAATATCAGCCTGCAATGTCAAAAAGTCACAAAATAATCTTTGCACAAATTGCTGATGACAGGTCATGCTAATGTGAGTTACCATCTTGGTCCAAAGCCAATATTGTCCGCGATGTTAATCCCCAAGAATTTGAATGTATTCCTCCAGCCAGTTAGTTCATACAGATTTGTGTTTGGTTGACATGGGTAGGTTTAGTTTAAATCATTCATGACAACTGGCTTATCATCATCATCATCATCATCATCATCATCATCATCATCATCATCATCATCATCATCATCATCATTATCATCATCATCATCATCATCATCATCACCACAGTGAAATTATTCTGTTCAGGCTTTTTCCTACCTGTCGTCACAGAGCCAAATTCATATTGACTTTGTCAATAAAGTCTTTGCTTTTCATTTCTTTTGAACAAACTGGCTATTAAGGTGGAAAATGGACATACATAAGAGGAATGTTTGTGGTGCAGCATTGCAAGCTTAAAAAATGAAAAGGCCATGCGTTGAATGCACTTCCTGACTATGGATATGCCATAACTTACTGTTTGCCACTATTGAATTGATTGGTTGCCTCTTTTGTCACATTAGATGGATGTGAGCCCATGCATTACATACACGCCCAGAGCAGCTATGGAGTAACATATTTGTGGTGCAAAGACAAAGGGATGTAGTGAAGTCTGTGCACTCATACTGTAGGTGATCAAGAGGGAAAATAATTTACTGAAACAAAGCATAAACAAGTGCAAGAATTAATTTGTATCACTGATAATCATCCTTGTTAATGGATTTTGGAACTCAGACACTGCTCAGCTTGATCAAGCCTTTGAAGCTTTTTAGCTTTCACACTCGTTTATTAATGGATGAGTCATATTTCATTCTCCATATGAATAGATACACAATCAAACAGATTGCAACTCCCGCGTACAAACTAAAAGTAATTTTCTTACCCATACCCCACCCACCCTCCGAATAGTGAACAACAGTAGAAAAATACTGAAAACCTGTGAGCCTTTAACTACACTGAACAATATTTCAGTGAGTGAATCTAACTAAATAAACCTGCCCTCATACAGTAATTATGGTATTTTGGTTTTTATTCATGACTTCAGTCGTAGCTGCTGTTGTGAAATCTAATGAGCTGCCCAACTGTTCCCCAAAGAAATGAAACATTCTTTAGGAGATTATCCTTGGTAGTACTTTGATTTACAGTAGTGACGTTTTGCTAGTTTTACATGGTAGTTATTAGTAAAATGTCTAACAAAACATGTTATATTGTTATATATTTCTTTCTTACACCCTTCTAAGCGTTTAACATGTGAGGTATTTCTTTGATTAATTGCAAAAACATTGTTTGTGAAGCACAGCCTCATATAGAAGCCATTCGTGATAAACTGAATGTGTAGACATACCTTTTAAAAAAAAAGGTATAGGTGCAAACCCAGATTTAGGACAGCCGATCCATACTTAATGAGCATAAAAAGTGAATGTTCTATTGCCTTGATTGTCCTGTGACCAGAGAAATTTGTTGCTGGAGGCATGTCCGATAGTGTTGTGCCTGTAATTCTACACTGTAGGTTGATACGCATGTCATAGTGTGGATGTACTGTAGTGTAACAACTGTTATTGGAAAGAAAAGGTTAGTTTAAAGGCCTTTCGTTAATCTTTAATTTGTAACCATTCAAACACCAAAAACACCTCCTGGCTCTGTCTACAAAGCTTGTCTCCATTCAAGTGTGACTGGCAGCTACACAAAGTGGCACTTAGTGTCATCCTAGATTACTTTTCTGACTTCTATGTTGTTGACACTTAGCTTTTAGACAGGCTTGTTCATATGTAACTACACTCAAAAGTCCGAGATCAGACAGAAACAACGTTCTGTGAATCCTGTTTGGGCCAGTGGATTTGAGTTTAATGCTCTGCAAATCCCTCTGCTCAGACCAGATAAATGGTCATCATGAATGTCCTGGCACAGCATTTGCACAGTGAATACTGCTATGTCATTGGTTGCAATTGTGAATCATAATCAAGGATAATTGCTGGGAATTGCAGTGTGTCCCATCAGACAGCATAGTGGCATTGTCATTTAAACAACTTCACCCCATCTTTTCCAGTAATCATTGTCTTCATCCCCTACTCACTAATATCCACCAGAACTCCCTAAGCATGGTCAACAGTCCAAGATAAGGGAGGTAACATAATGTCTCACTCGTGTTGATGGACACCTCCTGATTAACAGAAGCTTCCAGGCATGGGATTTCAGCCAATACAGTTTTCCATCATTCACATCCTGGTGATGTACACCCACAACCAACAACCTTTGTCTTAAATAGAAGCACAAAGGCATATCCTTTTATAGTCCTCCCCCTATTGTTGGCAGTGTGGTTGGGCATTGCAGGGGGTGGAGGATATGACATCTGTGGCCAGTGGATAAAGGGGCCTAACCTCTACTGGGCCACATCCAACCGCAGTGTGCTGGATCCCTCTGTGTCTGTGTCGGTCCTATACTTTGTCTCCTGAAAGCTTCTGGCGATGGCCCCAAAGAAGAAGGAAGAGCCAAAACCTGCAGCAGCACCAGCCCCTAAGCCGCCAGAGCCAGAGCGCCCTAAGACCCCGGAGTTTGACCCTGCAACAGTAACGGTAAAACAAAACAAAAAACGCAATATTAAGCAATGAAACTGTACATCTGCTTAGTTAGACAGATTAGAGTGTTTTAATATTTGAAATGACCAATGGTTACTCTTACTGGAAATTAAACTTAAAATATAAAGATTTTTTTTATTGGTATCATAGTATACTTTCTATTTATTATTTACTATACTTACTATAGGATTATTACTACTAAGGAGATTTCATAAAAAAATGGTTACCAGCCAAGCTGGTATTTATAGAGCTTCAGAGACCCCATGTGATATGAACTTGGCAGTGCAAGCAAAACAGGACTGAACAGCCATTTGATTATGGTGATGCTGGTGATTTGTATAATAATTATAGTTATTTCAGCTCTTTATTAACCTTTAAACATGCAAAATAAATTGTTATACAGTTAAAGAAGCTGTGACTACTTGTTAGTGGGAGGTTCAGAGGCAAACTAGCTGATACCAGACATCATGGAAAGATCTTCTGCTGACTTGGCCCCTTCTCGATGGATAAATGTTTTCCTGGTTAAGCGAGCTGCCATGTTACAATGGAGCGCGGTTAGAGCCACAAAATATGATTTTCATTATGTCTCTGAATAGCCGACCACCCGCACCATTCCTCTGAGGGCAAAAGGGTGGAAAAACCGGGAGAAGGAAAAATATAGATAATTACATCCATCACAATCCATCTTTAAACATGCTTAGATAAGTGTTTGGATAATATTTTTACAAAGCTTAATGGAGGGGCTACGGGTTGGTAGATAGCCAGACATCAGACACTAAACTAAACTATCTATTGTTTGTCAGGGGTATTCAGAACAATAATATTTTTTTTGAAGTTTAACTGAATTGTCATACATATAGTTGGTTTAACATTTATCTTCGCTGCTAGAACACCAAAATAATATTGTATAATTGATTTAACCATACATTCTGACACTACGTCTGTAAATATTCACTTAAAAATGTGTTGATCTTTCATACTGCAAAGTGTTAGCCTTAAGTGAAAATAAAGTTCTCAACAGATTCTGTTTTCAAGTTTTAAACCACCTTAATGTTTCAAACAAGAAGTGGTTGATGAATAAGCAGCGCATGTTCAAAGGCAGTGCATCATAACGGTACAGGACATAATTATCAGGTTTAGATTGCTTGACCTTGTTAAAATTGTATTTTACATCCTGGTTCAGTATCAACCATTCCTTGCCACATATTGCATCTAAAAATAAACTCAAATGAAGTGGACAGTAGCAGACAGACTGTGAGAAGGGGGTGTCCAATCCAGGGTCACTGATGAACAATGCACTGTGATCAGTACTGTAACTCGATCTGTTGGACTGGCATTATAAAGGTTGAGGCAAGGCCAAGGGTCAAACTTAACAGTTTCTTCTGTTTTCAAAATGAATTTCCTCTGCTGTAAATCCCACTCACTTGCCTTGTGAACTGCTCTAATTCCTGAATGTTTAGCAGCTTCTAACTACCTTATTTTCTTTGTCTCTTTTTAGCTGGAATTCACCCCTGAGCAAATTGAGGGTAAGGTTGAAGTTGTTGTTACAGTTGTCATTTGTGCTTCATGGAGTGTAAGCTATTTATAGAGGGATGGAGTGGTTTGTGTGATCATGCTCCCCAAGCAACAGCTGTTAGTGGATATTGTTTTAATCTAAGTCAATCCATCTGAAAGGAGATGAAGGCAAAGGTAAAGTGGAACAATTGAATCTTTCTGGTTTTGTCACTAGCAGCGGACCATTTTATCCGAGGGATGCCATTTTACATTATCACTTTGAAGCATCTCCTTGATATTCTGCATGCACTCTTGAATCACAATAAACAGAATTAAAATCAGAAGGAATAACCTGTTTTTCATCTTGTTGACAGACTTCAAAGATTCCTTCCAGCTGTTTGACAGGACACCAGCCAATGAGATGAAAATCACATACGCCCAGTGTGGTGACCTGATTAGGGCTTTGGGCCAGAATCCTACCAACACAGAGATCATGAATGTCCTTGGAAAGCCCAAGCCTGAAGGTGGGTTGTACTGTATGCACCTGAGTGACTCTATTGTTGACATATTGGTGTTAATACTGCGTTAAATCTGGTTCAAAGGCAACATTTGTCGAATACAGAGAAAGGTTCAAATATAGTTCAACATTGGTCATAGCTTAAGCCTGTCCAGTTTTCCTTTTTTTGTTTGTTGGTAAAAACTCTTTTCCCCCACAGACATGCAGACTAAGATGCTTGACTTTGATCAGTTTCTGCCCATGCTCCAACACATTTGCAAGGCCAAGGACCGTGGAACATATGAGGACTTTGTGGAGGGTCTGAGGGTATTTGACAAGGAGGGGAATGGCACAGTCATGGGAGCTGAGCTCAGGCATGTTCTAGCAACACTGGGTGAGTTGAACAGTCTTGCCACAAACAGATTTTTTTAAAGTTGTCATTGTAAGGATGAGTACTGAGCTGACAGTCCTGATTTCTTCCTTATGGACCACAGGTGAAAAGATGAATGAGAGCGAGGTGGAGCAGCTGATGCAAAACCAGGAGGATGCTAATGGATGCATCAATTATGAAGCTTTTGTAAAATACATTATGGCAACTTAAAAAGGGTAAAAGTGCATTTCAGCCTGATTGTCATGCATTATGAGATCTATATGAGTGAGTAATGAGTTGTTTCTCCTTCATATAGGAAAGCAAGACCCTGAATTCTTGACAGCAGATCTATGTTTCTGTAAATCCCATCTTGTATATTTTTCATTTCCATGCATCTCAAATGGATCTACAACTCATCAATATATCACCATGTTTTTTAAGACCGCTTGTGTTGATGCTGTGCACACATTGCACCATATAGTAGATCATGGTAAATAAATACAATCATATTGATGGTGTTCTGTTTTTCAAAACCACGGTTCAAAGCTGCTCCAGAACTTACTAAAGAGAGAATTATACACACTGTATCTCACTAGGAGAAGTTTAACACAGAAATGAGTTCATTAGAAAAAAAAATTTCCGACATGGACTCAGTCAGGCATAAAGGCCTTTTTAATGCAGACATGTTTTACTTGTCATAGGAGGAAAAGCACAGGTGTTAATAATAACACTAATGATGGCTCTGCTCTATTCAAGTGTTCCAGTGAAAGCGACAGTGTGACAGCAAGCCTACATGCACGATACCCAGGACCCTGAAATCAAAGCAGCTAAATGAAATTAAGCCATCACTAATTCTATAATTCACACCTGTGCTTTTTCTACTGTGACAAGTCAAAATGTCTTCTTTGAAAAAGCCTATTGGTGCTAAGAAACTCAGTACTGCCAGTGTGCAGAAACTAAAATATATAATAATATATTGTATAATTTAATCTTATCCCAGAGATATCCAACAGGTATACAATAAAAAAACACTAGTTTCACATCACTGGGAGAAAAAAAGATATAGGCTAAATAAAGGGTATAGGCACAGGGAAAATAAAAGGGGAAACAAGAAAGGAAAGAAGGCCATCCCACAGAAATTAATTTTTGTTTAGACACATTCACTTCAGGACAGAACTGAATTAAAGAGACAGCAGTGTATACAAGTACATTAAAGATGAAGACAATTGTACAATTATATAATTTAAAAAATGAAATTATGAAATTCAATTTTATTATATAAGATTGTAGTTCTAGCAAGGTGTACCTAATGAACTATATTACCTACAGTGGACAGATATTTTATTATTTTGTTATTGCTCTACGGCATTTTACTAAAAGAAAAACAGAAATGAACTACTGTAGGTAGGCCTGAAGCAAAACGTTAGTATTGAATCAGTGTCTTAACTTTCAATACATGCAAAAAATAAACTGTGTAATGGTAATTACCTTCTATAGGCAGTAGGGGGAACTGTTGTTCAAATAATGTCTTCTTTTATTGCAATTAATGGATTCAGTACACACTGTGGGGGAAAAAAAACTGCATGCCATTACTTTGCTAAATGAATGAAGAACCCTGAAAGCTTGATTGTGGGTTTTCACTCCATTAAAGCTCCAGTCCTGCTTTCATCATATGAAAGCATAATAAATCTCTAAAGTTAACCTGTCACAACCCATCCATCCCACTGGTGCCACAAAAGCAAATGCCGTTTATCTTCAAAATCAGCAACACAGTTACATTCATTGCTTATGAACATAAATCTTTCAACACAGATACAGACTCCTAATAAACCTAATTAACAACACGGCTAGATGTGTTTCCCCCCACAAAATGCAAAGCATGCATTCAATTACTTCTGGTCGTTGAATAGCCGCTCTTTCTCTCTCTCCTTATTTCAAATCCACATTTACTGTACTATTAAAGTTAAACAGCACAACATAATCAGAAATTAAATCTGATTAATTTTGTGCTGTTACACTGCTGCTTGAATTTTTTGTGTTTATAGAAGTTTGGTGTTTCATGCATGAATTGCATGATGGAATATCAGTTTCTTTGCCATAGGCAAGTTTAGTATAACAAGTCCACTCACAAGTGTTTTACTAGAGGCTAAAGACAATTAGACCCCTTTATTTTCCCTCAAGCTTTAATTTGAAAAACTATATATTTTATACCTCTAACAATATTATTTTAGCTTGATGTTTACACTGTAAAATATGAAAATAGAGTGAAATCTGTAAACAAATGCTTTTAAAGATTCACCATTCCTTCACAGCTCATAATCTTTGGAGAAACATAATCTTTGTCAGTTTGCTTTCCTCTTGAGCTTGAGTTGTATTTAGCCATTATTTGTGCACAGGCAATTTTACACTCGGCCTCTAGGATAGCGCCGTTGCTGGGATATTACAACTCATCTGCACAGCAGAGTATTTTAATAAACTGGCTGTATCTATGGAATAATTTCTTTAATGTGAGCAATGCTCTTCTTGTTAAAGTGCATTTTAACTGTACTCAACCTCAGCTAAGACATTGTTATTTGACATTATTGATTAATGCTATGCATCAGACATATGTTCAGCATTCACTGTGCATTTCATAAGCAAAAGGTTTGAGCTACAGGATATTATTATATTGGCATTTCTTAGATTTTTAGCTTCAGTGTCACAGACATAGCCTTGGACTAAAATCGTTTGAATTCATTCCTTCATCAATCTACACCCTTTTGCTATAATAACAAAGTGAAAAGGGATTTCCTTCATATATATATATATATATACACACACACACACACACTCACCTTAAATATATACATATACATATATATATATATATATATATATATATATATATATATATATATATATATATATAGTGGAGTGGATATATATATATATATATATATATATATATATATATATATATATATATATATATATATATATATATATATATATATATATATATATATATATATATATATATATATATATATATATATATATATATATATATATATATATATATATATATATATATATATATATATATATATATAATAGTGCTATCAAACGATTAAAATATTTAATTACGATTAATCGCATTAATGTCATAGTTAACTCGCAATTATTCGCAATAATCGCACATTTTTATCTATTTTAAATGTCCTTTGATTTCTTTTTGTCCCATTATTTTTTCTCATTTTAATGCTCTTATCAACATGATACGATACTTTTAAAACGGTGCCTGAACCGAAAGATATATATATTTAAAAAAGGAGCACCATGTTCAATTGTATTTGTCTGTTCTGTATGTTCAAAAATATAAAACAATAAAAAGTTGTTCTAAAAAAAAAGGAGCACAAAACGGTGAAAACAACCACTGGATGGGAAAAGGGTATTTTACAATTACAGTGAATGCACCACGAGGCTGGCGAGGCGAGCAACATGACATCATGACTGTGTTTTTCAGACAACGGCAGCTACAGTCCGGTGTTGGAGTCCTCTCCAGTGAAATACAGACACACTTTACACCGTTTAGCTGTAAACATTTTAACCGTGTTTAATCCAGCTGCTATCTAAGCTATCTAGGCTAACGTTACCTGCTGCTAAGTGTAGTGTTGACTGGCCTCCTGTGCGGCAATGTTTCAGTTCCCTCTAACGTCCGTTTTCGGAGCATCAGAAAGAAGCGCAGGCATCTAAGTGGCACCTAAATAAGGCACCGAAATCCGCGTTGCTATTTGGTCTGGTAGATAACAGTCGTTAAGGCACCGGTGCCGTATTAGCACCGGGTCTCGGACCCCATTCAAAACGTCGATTTTCGTCGAAAAGCGACTTTGCAGTTATGTACTACTCTTTGGCCGGCTCGCAAGCAAGTGCAAACAAGTGTGTGCAGCGTGCATGTTGTTTTGTTTCCAGTCTAGCTAGATCCGGTGTGATGTTGTAGTTTTTCTAACGTTACCAGTTGTTGGAACAGCATGTGAAAAAACTACAAAGTTTGCTGGGCCAAAAAGAACGTTAATCTCGCGATAAAGAAATTGACGCCGTTAAAATGGGTTTGCGTTAACGCCGTTAATAACGCGTTTAACTGACAGCACTAATATATATATAAAATAAACTTAAATATATCACATTGACATAAATATTCAGACCCTTGGCTGTGACACTTGAAATTCAGCTCAGGGGCCTCCCATTTCTCTGGATCATCTCGGAGATCTGTTACCTTGATTGGAGTCCACCTGTGGTAAATTCAATTGATTGGACATGATTTGGAAAGGCACAAAGCTGTCTATATGAAGTCAAACAGCAGACAATAATCAGACCTATCTGCACAGCACAGCGGAAAAGTATGTGAGCCTAATGTTTTTTTCTGTACAGTGTCTCTTTTAGTCTCTGGAAGGAACTTGTTTTAGTGGAACATGTGCACGTAGGGAAACGAGCTCTGGAATTAAAATGGCTGTCGAGTGTGTGATGAGAATTTTACTAAAAAAAAACTTAAATATAATTTGATTGTCAGTTCTATCTCGGAGGACGTTTCCTGAATCGACCAGAGTTTAGAATGCCAACACAAAGAAAGTGGAAGGTGACGGACATCTGGCTGAAAATGAGGGACATCCGGTGGAACCTCCAGCGGCACTAGAACAATCCCCAACCTGTTCTCACTACGAACTCGTAAAATACGGACGCTTGGGCAGTGGCTGTCAGCGTCAGATACGACGCAAAAAGCACCCTTCAGCGTGTGTGTAGAACACACTGGGCAGAGCAGCAGCTACGCAGCGCTGGTTACCTCCCCTTTTTCTGCTTTGCCCACCCAGAGAATTTGGCCCACCCATGAGAGAGAGGCATCATGGCTTTCAAACGAGCAAAGTGGACGTTGGTCAAGGCCACACCACCACCCTCCGCCTTGCCCCACCCTCTCTCTTCCTCAATAGCTACAGACACAGAAATGGCACATACTAAGCAAAGCTCATTGTGGGACTGGCTCTAGTGGCTGTAATTCTGCACCAAGGCTGAATTTCGGGAAAGAGACTTCAGATACAGTATTAGGGGACCACTAAGGTCTATATAAAAGTATCCAAAGAGCACCATGTCATGGGACCTTTAAGAGCGACAACAATAGCGAGTGGAATGAAAGCCCTAAATTCCGCATAAGGACGTTGGTTTGGGTTGGTGGATGGATCAAACAACACAGGACTATCACCCCGGAGGCTGGGGTTCGTGTCCAGCGTGTCATGTTTCCTAAACCCAACTGTCGCTTTCTTTCTTTTCCTAAACCCAACTGTCCTGTTCTTGTCCCGGTTTTCTTTTCCTAAACCCAACTGCCCCGTGCTTGTCCCACGTCTCACAGAAACTTACCTTTTTATAAGCCCACCCATGATCTTTTCCTTAACCTAACTGCGTCAAAGGTGACACCAATAGTCCTGACCAAGCCTGCTTAGATAAGGCGCATTTAGACATGATGCTAAAGGAGACTTTTAGCGCTAATAACAACGCCAAAGGCACCTGACCAAGCGTCTGTATTTTACGAGATGGGAGTGAGAAAGTGTTGCAATCCCACCATTGGACTGAGTGGCCCAATCCCAAAGTCCGGACTCACAGACTCACGGACTTTGGTGCGCGTTCTCGCGAAATTCGTAAGGGCTTAGGGTTGTCCCAATGTCGAATTTCAAAGGGCGTGAGGGTTTGAGTACACACTTACCGAGCCCTTTCCGTGAGTCTGCATCGATGCAGACTTCACCAAAGGGAATTACCCACAGTTCAAAGCGTTGTGACGTTTACCGCGGAGACCGTATGGAAATCCGGAAATTACAAAGGTAAACAACAGCACGACACACGGCCACGGAACAGACCAACCTGTTGTCCAGCTTGTAAAACAAGAGTTTGGAATCAGGCAGCCGTCTCCTGGGCCTTGGCCGTGTGGAAAGCAACAAACTTAAAATGAAGATTCTCAAACCGGCAAGTGTCAGCAACATCTTTGTTATTAAACGTCGCCAAGGTAACATGTGATCTCGTGAAGTGCTGTCCCAATCCCATTTATACCTATCTGAGCCCATGTGGCCTCACACACTCGCTCACTTAGTACCTGAGATCACTTAAGTCTGTGAGTCTTTAGTCCTTAGTCCTCAGGGCTCACTTTGGGATTGGGCCAGTGAGTGTGATGACATGAGTGTTTGTGTGTCCCCATTGGCCCTTTCAAAATGTATTGGCGGGACATATGCTTTTAGTTCCACTATCTCACATCTTTCAGTTGACTAACTTCTTCAACAGACTGTTGTTGATGTTGTTGTTGCTGCTGCTGCCACCCGTTTTAACTGTTTTAATGGATGGGGAAAATAACAATAATAAACAATCACAAACAGCAGTGACACAAAGCATTTTTAAATAAATTAAGTTGATGGGCCAGTTTTGATATTTTACTGTGTAAAAATCAGGGGAATTGAAACTCCAGGGAACAGCAGGGAGGGGGGGGGCAGGAAAATGACATGGGTTGGCAGCCAGGGGTTTCATATTTTGTTTTTTTCAATCATATTTATTATGTTATCTATTTTGTTTATAATAGATTGTCAGTATGTGTTCTTGCAAGATTAGCTCTGGCTTGCACAAAATTACACAAAACAATCACTTCAGACAGCGAGCGAAGCTCCGTAGCACAGTGTGTGCTGTGTGAACAGTACAATTGCTTAACATCGCCGAAAGGAAGCAGGCGGCGCTTCAGCGGCTGGTGTAAACCCGGTGAAAGATGAACTACTCAAATAACAAAAAAGGTATGACCGACACATTTTTAAGAAGAAGGTAATTTTATCTTTAAAATAGATCCAACAAAAAATAGCGCAAGAAAACAATGCCAGTGGAACTTAAGTTTAATTAAGTGTGCTGATCATTGATGGTCAAGCCATATTCACGGTTTTCTGCTAGTCTAATTTTTGTCAAACAAAATTCCTCAAGAGCCACAGAAAACATACAGCTGTTTTCACAGGCTGAGTAGTACTGCCAAATACCAATGACAATGGACCCTTTGTAAAATCACCAACATGCTTAAAAAAAGTAATGCCACTTAGCATTATTAGAAAAGCAGTCTTTAGAAACGTTAGCTTATCGACCTGAACTTAGTTGTGTTATTTTTGTTTCAAAGTGATGCATAGTGTAATGGGAAAAACCTCATCATAACATATTAAATGAAGCATTGTTAAGACTATTGGAGGCCTCAGGCCGTCATGCCATTCATTTATTTTTAGCCGAGGTAATGAATGATGAAATGCAATTTAGTATCCACACAAAAGAGCTCAGAGCAAACAATCCAAAATGCAGTGCAGATGTGCTGCTTGCCTCTGGCGCTGCTACACTCCAGAACATCATATCCACTGCCCGCCTTTCATGCTGTTGTCAACCATCAAAAGCATTAATTGTCACAACAAGCCTTTATTAGGCTGCATCAGAGTCTCGGCTAATTGTTTGGGAATGTATAACTTATTGAGTCCTGGGGGTTCTGGACACAGGCAGTAGTTTCTGCTCTACTTCACTCCAGCCCAGCCTGAAATGTAAGAAACTATCAACATTTATAACGTATAGCAGGCACTCTCTCAGGACACTTCCATCACTGAACACTATATTTACAAGAAAGACAGTTACATGCCACAGTGCCAGTGAAGCTGCCTTAGTCTAGTCTCATAAGAATAATTATATGACTGAGTCATTACAAGACTGCTGCATTTATTTTTAATACAGTGCTTGGAGAGAGGGATAAATAGCAAATAAATCAACTAAACAGATCCCATTAGTGCATTCTGCAGCTGATGATTGCCTAGTGTAACTGAATTATAACTGTAATACATCATGTACTCTGTCAACTTAAATCACCGTTGTTTACGAGCTCCCTCAGACATATGAGACCATAAACATGAAAAGCCAAAGAGCAAAAATTGTATGAATTTTATTCAAATCCATTTTTTCCCTTTCACATATGTACAAATGTATATCAGGAACGCAATGATACATCATTTACAGAGACATTAGCTACATTTTCTTTTGTTTTTAAGGCAACATGGGTGGTTCAACAAAACAAGGTTTTCTATAGAATCAGTAAGTCAAATGTATTCATGTACAGTATTAAGTTAACAAATCTGGAATCACATCATGTACAATAAATGGTGTACAAAATAAAGTCAACAAGATTGGGTCTACAAAGTGCAATGGCAACAATAAAAATATGTAGACAATAATAAATGCTGGTAAACATGGTTTGTCTCTTTGGTGAGTTTGAACAAATTATTTGTTTTCTTATTTCTGTATGGAAATATTTGGCTAGATAATGTACTTTTCATGTTTACATAACATGATGAGGTCATGGAAAGATACGCAGTGTTACAGCTGCATGAGTTGTGATGCTGGAAACAGTTACACTAAAATATTTACATCAAAATCACTTTGGATGATCATCAACATTTGATATCAGTCCAGTCGAGCAGCATTTCAACAACAACAACAAAAAGTCTGCTGTAATGTAACAAAAATTTACAAATATAAAATGTACAATTTACTTCAAGAAAGTATGATATATTGTATACTCATACAACACCTTCAAACTAATTTGACCACAGAAATTCAGTATTTTTTCTCTTACTTTTGAAACTCCAAATCTAAAGTAGATCCAGTGGATTTAGTCCTGATAAAAGTATGAAATAACATTGCAAATAACTACAGAAAACACAAATAAATAAATACAAACCCAAACTGAAATACACCTAAGATTATTTATTTTCAAAATTGTTTGACATTTTGGGAAATATGCATATTTGTTTTCTTGCTGAGATCAATACCACTTTCGTGACTGTTGGTTAAATATGAAACTATAGGCAGCAGCTTGTAAGCTTAGCTTATGAGGTTCCATGAGGTTGCCAGGCAACCAGTGGAGACTCCTTTGAACAGAGCCAAGCTATCTGTTTCCCCCGTTTCCAGTCTTTATGCTAAGCTAAGCTAACTCGCAGATATGGGACAGATATGCGGTAACAATATTGTCATCTAACGCTCCGGAAGCACATGAATAGGTATATTTCCAAAAATGTCGAACTATTCCTTTTAAACATTCTTAATTGTACCCCCTGACAGAAATCTTCTTTTGATGTTATGCAAATGTTAGGTACACACAAAGGACCATTTGCATCAAAACTTAAGCTTGCAACATAATTCAGACTTTTTTGATCGTTTGTAATCCTTTTCAAAGCTGACATTTCCTCTCCCCTCTTCATCCTTTTACAGAAAACAAAAAATATTTTTGGAGTTTGACCTTGTAGATAGATGGTTGTTCTCATTATTGTGTGAGCAGCCTGAGCCGATGTAAGAGTGGGCATTACAGGCAAGTGTTTGGTGCTCACTTCATCAAGCTTCTCTTCTCTTAAACCAGCAGCTTAGTTGTGACACTGATTACTAGAAAAGCCACAAGGATTTCAGAAAGCCAAAAGAATTGAATCTGCTTCCACTGTGCCTGCATGGAGAATCCATACATATACAGTACATTACATAAATGACTTAGAATCACTTTCCCCAACTCTACTGTATGTAATATATAATCTTATCTTTACTTACTAAATTGTTCACACCCTCCTCTGAGGAGAAAGAAAAAAAGCAAAACCCAGCAAAGGGGAAGCGAAAAATTGAGATGACATTAATTCGTTGGAAAAGAGAGGAAGCTGAACAAGTTTTTTAACAATGTTCACAACAGTACAGTATGAAATAAAACACGGTATAAAAGAACACAGACTTTAAGTGAAGACTGCTCTGAGGACACATTATAGAGGCTTCATTAGAATGGCTTGTTTGTATAAAATCATCTCATATTGACCAAAATGTATCACCATGTGTTAAGATTGTGTGTTGAAAAGTGTTCAATTTTCTTTTCACAAGAGAAATTAGTACATCTTTTAAATCTTATGTCTTTTAAACCATAGAGTTTTTTGATGTTTAATTATCTGTTCTTTCCCAAAGCCTCTTTTCTAGCAGTCAAACGCAGCTGTTGGTGACAAAGAACATTTAACTCAAAGAGCATTTTGATATTAATTGCACTAAATACAAATCTGACAGCATTTTGGAGTGCAGCTTGGTCAATGTCTCTCACTAAGTAACAATGGAGCAGATGTCTACACGTGTGTGAGCTGCTGAAGCATCCTGCTGCAAATCCTGTAGGATTATCTTGCTGCACTAACAACCATTAAGCAGTAAGATGAAAGAAGAACATAGATAAGACTCGCTGTGATGTGACAGTTCGGTGATGATGCCATTTAAGGCTTTTAAATACACTCTAGAAAACATCAAACGCTCTAACACATGTACAATATGTCACGGGAGATACATTTTCCAAGAATCATGTGCCCATTGGACTTCATATGTGATCAACGTTTTCTTTTAGATGCAATAAATTGTTCTCACCAGACAAGAGAAATTGCCTGGCTCTCCAGTCACACTGGACACATCACGGCCTTGGAATCAGTCCGTTCTGTGAATCACTTCATTGTCTGTACTAGACAAAAATATTACATCTGTTCCCTTAGATGTTGTCGTAGAGATTATGTTCTGGTCACACAGCTGTGGTCTGTTTGATGCTGTGGAAGCTAATCCTGGTTGGAGACGTGGGGATGGACATGGCTCGAGCCACTCGCACTCGAAGAGCGTGGTTGTCCTGCCAGCGGTGCCACCGTTTCCTTACTGCAGAACGTACCTAAAGTGTTGAGCAGAAATATGATATTATTCTACTCATGAATACTTAATAATATGACATAAACGTTTTAATATAAAACTTTGAACTCTTTCCTTTTGTTAAATTTTATTTGACATTTTGGGAAATGCATGTGCTAAACGAGAAGATTGATACCACTCATGTTTATGTTTATTAAATAGGAAACAACAGCCAGGAGACAGTTGGGTTAGTATAGCAAAAAGACTGGAAAGAATCTACAGTAGTCTTGCTCTATCCAAAGGTGAACAAAAACAGCCTATCAGAACCTCGAAAGCTCACTAGTTAATATGTTCCATCTTGTTTGTTTAATCTATACAAAAAGTTGTAACAGAGCTAGGCTAGCTCTTTTTCCTGTTTCTAGTCTTTATGCTAAACTAACTGAACTGTCTCCTGGCTGTAACTCAATACTTAAAGGTGCTCTAAGCGTTGTTGGGTGACGGCACTTCTTGTTGACGTTTGAAGTATTGTCAAACAAAACGAGGCTAGCTCGCCCCTCCCTCTTCCTCATCTCGTCCCCTCCGCCTCCCTTCCGTGCTTCAGCGCACTAACCCCCCAAACCCCGACCTCAAATCCTTCTTGTCGGTTATTGGCTGGAACGCTGGAAGATTGTTTGTTATGTTTCATGGTGCAGGTTGGCACAATTAGTTTTTGTCGCCGTTTGTGGAGCCTGGGCTGTCTACGGAGACCGCGTTTTTTTTTACAGCATGTTCAGGGGACAGGCAGCTGGCAGATAGTGAGGCAATGTTTGCTGTATGTGACAATAAATGTTGTAGCCTAAAAAAAGTGTGACATCTCTTGAGCACTTTTAACAAACAGATATGTCAAACTATTCTGTCAGTGTTAAATCCAACAGAGAATGATATAAATGTGATTATAAAAAAAAACAATGTGTAGGTTGAATGAAATGAAATTATTAGGTTAATTTAAATAATAATGTAAAAAGAAAGGTTAGGATTATGTATTCACTCTAAATATTGGACTAGCTAAATGGATCGAAATAAAGAGAAAAGATGGGGATTGAGAGACATGCCCAAACCCTTTTTTTTACCCCCTGTTGTCATTTTTTAAATGGACAAGAATATAATGTACTGCAAACAATAAAATGGCAGTGAGAACAAAAAAAAAAAATAATCCCTTAATGACACATAATCACTTTTGCCAATGACAATTTTCACTTGTATTAAATAATTGTGAGAGGGGTGACTTTTATCTTTTACAACTCCTTGTCAACTTGACTGCCTCTCCACCCCAAAGTTTCAGTTATTGGAGGGTTGTGAGAGAGCGGCAAGAGGGTCCTTAATTTTTCACAATTAGTGAAATTACAAATGTGTGTAATTCTTATAATGGCATTAATGACTTTCGAACAGCTGGAAGTCTACCAATTTGCTTTCATTATAATCAGATGAAAATGACAAAGTTTTCTATTAATATTTAATCCAAATGCTACAATTTAACTAAAACAGAAAATCTTTCAGCAGTTTTTCTTTTTCTTAATGAAAGCCACCTGATTCTACCCCCTGCTTGAACTTAGGAAAAATTGTAACTAGGAGGGTTGTTGGAAAAAAAAACTAAACTAATCAAGGAAATCCATGTTGGGCTTTATTAAGATCATAGATCAAGAAACACATTAACACAACTTAATTAAATTCATAAATACTGAGCCTGATGCAAAACTTCAGTGACTCACCTCTCCATTTAGAAAGCAGTAAAACACTGACACAAAGAACCCCTGCAGAAAAAGATACATTACTATTAAAAGAAGTCAATGCAGCTGTATTGTGTAGTGGCACCTTAATTTAAGATCAGAGAATTCAGATGCAGTTGTGAAAAGAAAAAGCAAAATAAATTAAGAGAGATATTGGGAGAAACTCTTGTCATGCCAAATATAATTTTTCACTGAAAAGAATCTCTGCTTGAAATCCATTTTTTTTCCACCTACTCAGTCGTAAATTTAGGCCCAAAAGATGGTAAGATGAATACAAAAATGGCCACAGAGCAGAACCCATGCCCACATTGCCTTGTTAGTCTGTCAACTGAGAGCACTGCATGAGGCAGGAAGGCCGCTGTGTGAACTGTAAGCACAGCCAGGATGCTACTTCAAATCATCTTCCCACAATAAGGCTCATGACTGAGGAGAAGTAATACAACTCTGTGATAAAAAAAACCCATTAAGAAATCAGTATGACTCCCATTGTTCATTTAGTTGTTTTTTTTATCGTTGGCCAGTGTTATAATGCATCATAATCCTCAAGCTTACCTGAAAAGACTGTAAAAAGGAGTTGAAATAGATGAAAACAATTTGTGCGATGTCGTCCTCCCCCGGATTCACAAAGAAGAGCATGTAGGTGATGCCTAGCAGAGGTAACAAGACCAGTGTTGCTTTCACAGCTTTCCTGTGAAGACAGGGATGGAAATCAGCAGCCCATTTATACAAAATACTATAATAAGAACTTGGATTACATCCAAGTTGATTTTCGAAAAGGCATGATTCTGCATGATTCTTAATGAGTAATTTACTATTGTTTAATAGATTAAGTTTGCCAGGTTTAAAATGATATGATTTTATGATGATTTATTTGGTAATAATGCATTTCTACATCTTTACATTTTTTACTTTATACTAGTAGAGTGTCCGTTCAAAAAGTGCCTGTTTGGAATGGGCCAATTGCTGCTTGTAGCTTTCTCCAGAACCATTGTACCTCAAAATTGTTAATGAATTTAACACTTCAGCAGAGGTGTTCATTTCCAAACAGGCTTAGTGGCTCGACAGTTATAAAGTAACGTTAAAGTATGGATTGAATTAGCGGAGGTATTTTGCCAACGGTAATGTTATTAGTATTATAAGTTAGCAGCACACTTGAACAACCGGAGGGGGCAGCTCTCTTTGTCAGCTCCAAGATGACGTTACCTTCTGCTGTGTGCATACAAGTGGTGAACTTACAGCTGACAGCAATTTCATATAATATAGTGTCTGGCTTTTGTTTGATATCCAGTGTCTGCAAAAATGCCTTTTTATTGAGTTTTCTCTTGGCAAAATGCTCGGAGTAAATTTAAGCTGGGCTATTATTGTGAAGGGTAGACATGCGTAGAGCCAGCGCTATGCCAGCATTTTTTTTTCAACCTTTTTTCCTCAACCTTTATTGTGCGATTGTTTAGTTTTATTGACAATTTATCAATATTCAATATCCAACACTGTCCAAACTGCTGCAAATTCCAAACGGCAAGTTCATTGGGTACCCAGGACATCAAATGTGAAGTAGATCGGATGAACGGTTTTCGAGATATTAGAAATACAACGGACACACGCACACACACACACACACACACACACACACACACACACACACACACACACACACACACACACCTTGATTTATAGTTAGATAAACTAGCAGGTCTGCAGTAAGAAATGTCATTAATACAGAGTTTCACAATTATCCATAGTATTCACCTGTAAATGTTATTATGAGTTAATAAATTGATTTTGTTTTGGAGGTTCTGCATCTTTTTACTAGATGGTAAGTAGTTGAACTGTCCATTGGAGTGTTTTTTTCTGATTAACTAAAGAGTTTCAGATCTGAGAACCCAAGATGTTTAAAATGAAGTTGGGGTTTTAATATGAGATGATACTGTATACTGTATTCTCCAAAAGAAAATCCAATAAGCATGACATGCTGTGCCATGCAAGCAATTTAAACATTACAGAAAATCCCATTTGGTCCTTGTTGTTCTTGTATTGTTTATGAAATTCTGGTAAAACCGACAGCATTTTGAAGGAATTATTATGTTCTAAATTTGGGTCAACAATTTATGCCTGACGCTTTTCTCCTTCACTCACTTAAACCTGCACGGCTCACGTCAGCATATCTGTCACATCACGACCGTAAATCCCAGTGCAGCCTGAAAAGCCTGAATTAAAGTTACGTGAGCTGTGACACAAACACACACTCAAAATAATCCCCCAAGGAGAAATATACACTTGACACAGTGATCAAAAATGAGAAAGCAAACTCACAATTCATTGGTCAGATGCACAACCTAACAACATAAAGCGGAAGTGTGCCAAGTCAGAGATGTTTGCCACCTCCAAAGAATACTGGTGGGACTAAAAGAAATGGCCTCTTGTGCAAATTAACTTTACTACCTTCTGCTCACTCAAGTCAATTTCTTTGTCTAGACTTCATTTTCATTCTTTCTACTTTATCTATAAATTAAATTGGAAAAGTTTGGGAATAAAATGCATTAAAGAAATAGGTTTCAGGGTGTTAATGTGATTTATTGTTTTTAATTTGTCACAATAATTGCAATAACAGGCAATCCTTAGCCTGGAAGAGGCGCATGAACAATAATTGATCTTTAATATTGCAGCACTGGCAGTGATTTGACTTTGTAGTCATTAACATTGGACCCTCTGATCCCCAAAATACATAATCTTGAGGGTGTTTGTGTGCAATGAAGTCTGAGTTTAAACAGTGACAGTAATTATACAAATGTAATACTAGTTTGCTTTCTAATTAGCTACTTTGAGGCTAAAATGTATTTATTCAATTAAAAGACTACATGTTGTCATTGCAAGAAGCAATCAGAAGAAAAAATTCATGTCATGTCATTTCAACATTTATAAAATCATCCACACTATCAACTCACCTGTACTGTATTGTTTCAGACGTGGTTGAAGCTCTTAGTTTGGTCATAAGTATTCGTACTATGTTGAAGAGGAAAACAAAGTTTATCTAGAAAAACAACATAGACAAAATCATTAGTTTGGACCCCATGCTAATGGCTTACATTGAAATACACCGAGAGCAATTTTCTGCAGCGAACATAATCTGCTAATTAAATGCTGAGTATAGGAGTAGTAGAGGGTAACACAAGTCAAAGCCATCTCCTGTCTCAACAACAAAATGTAAGAGAAGCACACAAATCAGAACTGGTCGCCCCTACATGCTGGTAACAGCTTGCACAAAACCATTAGCGGATACATTCCTATGAATACAATTTCTTATTTTTTGGATTATTATACGTTGGAATGCCTGGACCCATCAGGAAGATTAATTCCACCTTTCTAACAAGCTATATGCATGATAGAAATGGCTTTCATTATAAAACCATTTTCATTTAGGGCAATATTTTTTCATTAGTTTACACCTTCAAGCAGGCATTAGTGATAAATCTCATGTGAGTGTAAATTGTGTGTTATATGATGAATGGTTCTAACAATTAATGTGAAAAATAATGGGATGCACAGTGCAATGCCTTGCTGGGTTGTTGCTTACCAGTAGCACAAGAATAACTGGTCCCTGGTAAATATAGTCCATATATTTTCCAGGCTCTTTACCAAACCAACATCTGTTGACAGAAGAAAACAAATAATCAGTACCAGGATATCAAAGAAAACATTTAAGAAAACTGTATTGGCAAATACAAATACCTATTTATTGGATACTTACTGTTCATCTTCATAATACAACTTTCCTATGGCCCAAGCTACTATTATAGGTAATGGAATACCTGGAGTAAAGAAATGAAAGGATTCATGTTTTTCAGAAAACATTTACCATATGAGGGGCATAGGATATTGTTAGAGAAAAAAAAAAAAAAAAAAAAAAAAGAAAATGAAAATGTTATTAATTTATTTAGTAAACCAAAGTACAAATGGATTTTGTAACGCTTTTTTTCTCAGTATCACTGTCAGAATAATCAAGGTGGAAATCACAGAACATATTTTTATATAACAGTAGCGCATAACTGTGTGCAGCTTGATCACAATGGGGAAAATGAACAAGCCTACGTGCTCCTTCCCATAAAAAGAGAAGAAAACATGCTCCCATATTTCTCTTCTTTCTCTTCTTCTGAAAAACAATATTTTAAGTCTAAATTGGCTTCACAGTCATATGTTACACAACTCAGCTGCTGCCCTCTTAGAGGTCGGGTAGAGAAATGATAGCTATATGTAGCCTAAATGAATCTGAAAAATAAATGTTATGAAGTGGGTGCTTGTCTTTCTTGACATATGTATGGAAATATTTTTTTTAAATCATTTGAAATCATCTCAGAAAAAAAGAGTGCATGTTAAATTATCCATCGTTCACGTGGGCCCACCGCAGGTCTATCTGAACATGGACCACATTTCAACACCAATCTGTAAAATCAGCAGGAGTTGCACCCCAAAAATTAGATGCTGGTCACAGCTGTGACCTGATTTCAGGAGATGGATTGCCGTATACTTGGCTCAAGGGGTTTTATTTTATTAAGTCTGATTTAAAAAAAGACCAAGTATGCTTGAATCGTCTGTGATAAAATAAAACTATTTGAAATTGAGCTGTCATCCTATTTTCAAAACAGACTGAATAGATTGTTAGGGAGAATTCCGCCAGCTTTATTAAGGACTTCTATTTTATTCGCGCACGAAAACTTGTGTCTACTGCAACCTAATCTTTTCTGTGGTCTGCATATTACAAACTGTGCTGCACGAGAACCTTTTAGCTGCTTTTTGGAGTACGGTAAGATTGTAGTAAAATAAAAAGCAATAAAGCCCTTTGGGATATCTCACTGTTCCCCCACAGCACTACGGACTGTAGTTCAAGGAGACTCTGCTTCTTTTAACAAGCAGTTCATTCTTGACTTTTTCACCCTGCCTGTGAGCTGGCAAGCAAATTTTAGCCTCGTGAGACCGTCCTGATCTCGCGAGCTCCAGTTTTCCACTCGCAGATCAGTCTGGCATCTTGAGGTAGAGAAAATTTGGAGCCGTTAGCCAAACGACCGAGCCAATCAGCGTTGGTTTTGAGGTGGGTTAGGTGGTGATAGACAGATGGTTTATCCAATCAGCTAACCAGTATTTTCAGACAGCGGTATAGCCCTAATTCTGTTAGCCGCTCGCTAATGCTTTTTTTCTCTTGGATCCTTCTTTTGGAATATGGTCCGGGGACCTGAAATGGTGTCTTTTATTCCTAAATTATAGTTACACAAACGGCAAATATCCTTTACCGACACGTAGCTTGCATGCTGAGCTAATGAGCTATGCTTTGCCTGCAGCAGCATGGGCGGGCTTGTGGTTGTATTTTCATACGCTTCTTGGATCTGATTGGTTGATTTGGCCCGTCTATCACCAACATAGGTGATAGACAGATGGTTCATCCAATCAGCTAACCAGTATTTCCGCCCCTTCCCAAAAGTTCTCCAACGGAAAGTTCCCAGATGGATATGCCGAGCAAATGCGAAGCAATCCATCTGGCGGAGTCAGGTTAAGCTAATTTAGCTTCTAGCCAAATATCATTATTGAGTGGACAAATCAGGTGACAGAAAGCTTATAAGATACGGCAAGTTTTATAGACAAAGTTAACCAGATGTTTGTAAAGGTAAAGTGAGGAGTAATAACAACTTTAATGGAGCTGAAAGTGTACAGGTCTTAACCTATTTGGATCCCAGCTATCATCAGGCCTCTGGTGGAAGACAGATTTAATTTGCTCCACTTCCATCATTTCATTAATGAATTCTAATGAACAATCTCTCAAGACTTATATCAGGGATGCAATGAGGAATCTTATCTCTTTACTAGCGTGTGGTTTCCACAATGCAGCAGTTTTAAGCACAAAAAACAAATTATATTGTACAGATTATACTTCATACCTATTAAACCTGTATTTATATTATATAGTCCATACTCTACAGCTCCCTGTTTCTACTTCAAGATGACTCTTAAATGTCCTATATTGTAAAAAGTTAGATTTCCATGGGTTTTGTGATTATAAAGCAGGTTGAGGTGTTAAATACTGTGAAAATATCAAAACCCTTAATCCACAAAGAAATGCACACAGCGTATTCAGAAACGGTGCCTTTAAACTCGCCGTCAGGACTTCATCTATACGGTTGTGGTGTCACAACTATACTATATATTGGTAAAAAGTGCTGCTACAGTGCCATTACAGTGATTCCCTGGCTGCAATGATGGTGTAGAGTCTCTGAGAGTGCAGATGCGGAGGACCCAAAAATGCTGACCAATCAGAACAGCCTGGGCGAAACAGAAGCGTTTCAGACAGAGGGT
This sequence comes from Perca flavescens, assembly GCF_004354835.1. Classification (NCBI taxonomy): domain Eukaryota; kingdom Metazoa; phylum Chordata; class Actinopteri; order Perciformes; family Percidae; genus Perca; species Perca flavescens. Next base: position 16,826,356 of record NC_041342.1, read on the forward strand.
GAATACAGGTTTATTCAGACAGACAGTATGAGAAAACCAGCCATTAAACAAACAATGTGTTATTTGAACATTAAAGCACGTGAACATGTTCTAGTAGAAAGCCAAAATACAAGTATGGACCTGAATTTGAGCATAATATGGGACCTTATATGGGAAGTCATTTTTTTTTTTTAAAGTTACAATATTTAATATATCGTTTATGGTATGTGCACAGATATTATGGATTAAAACCAAGTTTAACCTACACCTGCTGCAGGAGTACTAAGGGAATTTCCTAGTATTGATGTGTTGAATTTACTGAAAGAGGAAGCTGCACAGACAATCTAATCATGACAAGCTGTCAGTAACTTCATACTGTAATCGAGTCATTAAAACTAGATTGATATGATTGATATCTGCCTTTGGTTATTTCTATTTTAAAGCCAATATGAAGCAAATCATGTCATCCATGTGTCATTACCAATCATATGTCATCTGCTGGTTATCTAATCCATTCTTACGTTCATAAATCTCTGTTGAGTCATTTTAGCATGACCTAGATGCATTAAAGTATGTGTACATTTTTCATCCTGTAAGAACACACAAAGTGCATTACATAAACAGACAGAAAGGAAATGTCAGACTGGCTCAGGAAACCATACACGCATGTTTTTCTGCCTCAAGATGGACTATTCTGACACCATGCTTTTTCTAATACTGTAGTTGAAGTCAAGGTGAGCATAGATAATTTATGTGGTTGTGATGGGGCATATGCTACATGTTCATTCTATCACTGCAAGTCAAGCACAAAAAAATGACATTTTTCACACTTCACTGCAGCTCTGTTCTCTTATGAACTTAAAGCCTTATCTTGAGTCTCTCCCTCCGCTTCAAGACTTTACATGAAGTGCATTCAGTCAAGCAAAGGTTTACATTGAATTGGGGAGAAATGCAACGTTACATTGTGGTTCAGTTGTTTCACAATCTGGTTTTAATTTAAATCTGTACAATATATCAAATTCTAAAAGTGATCATTTTGGGCAGATATTTACAAATATCTTCAATGTAAGCATATATTATTATGTCAAAAATACTCAGTTAATTCAAAACATGTACAGTATATCAGTAAATATGGAAATTTGAACATGACAGCTGTGCAAATCTGCTGATGAAGATTAAGATTAAAAACTAATAAATGGACTTTGACTGAGTCCAAGGTAAAGAATAAGCTTTAACACAATGAATTATCTTGATTTGGAGTCATTAAACACCAAATACATATCAATCTACAAAATCAATGCATTTGAGGCCAGAAAGTATCAAGTTAAACTGGACTTTAAATTGGGCTTTGTGGCCTGGCCAACTCAGCTTCTAATACTGTATCTGCAATTTTAATTCTATAAGAAAAACTATTATAAAAACTAGGAATAGGTTTATACCACAAAACACATATCCATGCAACACTTCTACTGCCATTTACTATGTTCATTCAAAAGTAAAAATATTGTAAGTGTATCTAACTGAATCACGCAGAGCCAAGAACCGAGTGAAGTGTTACTAATGCACTTTCAACATAGACATACTCACACCAGCCGATGAAAAGGAAGACCCACTTTCTGAGCTTATCAGTTGAATAAGTCATTACAATGGCTGTGTGTAGGTAACATCCTTCAACAAACATCCAGAAGAAGTTTGTCACCACAAAGTAGTTGTATATTGTTGTAATTAATCGACACCAAGGCTGAAAACAACAACAACACAAGACTCAGTAAATTGCAACAGAAATACTTGATAGAAAGTTGTGTGTAGCTTAACCTTTTAAGAATGTCTAATGACTTTATATAGTAAGTGCATGCAGTACACGATATTGTAAAACAATGCTGTTACCTCATTGCTCTCATGAATATTGTGGTCAATCAACTGAAGCAAAAACCACATAACATTTCTCAGTATGAACGTGGTGATCAAGTTCCAGTGGATGATGTTTCGAAGACATCGTATGCTCCTATAATAAAAGGAATGTCTTATTATCATGCTTTCATAGAGTCGGTACAGCTTATTCAAATTAAAGTGAGATTAGGGCTGAATAATATCGGCCTTTTATTATACTGTCCGTAAGTTGTTGGCCATTCATATAACAGCTAGAGGCTGCAATATTACATGCAAACAGTCCATTTGTTCATTTATGTATTACATAATTTCATTTATCCCAAAACAAAATCTCAATTTACTTACTTCCTTGCACTGTAGCCATAGGCTACTGGAACTATGAGGTGTAACGTGTTTTTATATGATTTCAATGGAGATTCATGGACGTGCCATGAATAAACATGTGGGGAATCACTAAGTAGTTTTGGATTGTTCCATGAAATCCAAAGAGATTAGAGTTAGATATAGCTACTGACTATTTTGGTCTTTAAAGTAATTTAAGAAATCAATATTTGCTTTGAGAAGCCCACATCAATCACACCATAGTGCACAACACAGCGGCTGTTTAATATCTGCAATATGTGTGCAGTGTGTGTGTGTGTGTGTGTGTGTGTGTGTGTGTGTGTGTGTGTGTGTGTGTGTGTGTGTGTGTGTGTGTGTGTGTGTGTGTGTGTGTGTGTGTGTGTGTGTGTGTGTGTGTGTGTGTGTGTGTGTGTGTGTGTGTGTGTGTGTGTGTGTGTGTGTGTGTGTGTGTGTGTGTGTGTGTGTGTTTAAATCAGGACATGAAAAGGTATGACTGCTAAGAAGAAAGTGTTATAAAAATGCCCATTATGTCTTTCTCAGTGCTCCAGCTGAGCCGAGCTGCAGAGATCATTTCTTTTGACATAAGCAAGCTAACGATAAGCAGTCTGAGCACATTACATGAATTTCCCTGATTGTCCTCTATGAGGTCTCATGCATACAGGACACATTTAGATAGGGACTATTTCTGTACTTGCCTTAAGCACAAGAAGAGAATGAAGGCCACGACTAGAGCTCCCACAGAGATACAGTGACCTAGGTAGTTGATGATCAGCGCTATTTTATAATGCATTGGATATTTTCTCTGTAAAAACAAGACGTGAATTACTTTTTGAGTGCAACTACTGGATAATAACACAAAGAAAAGAGGTTAGCGATACTAAAAGACATAATTAGAACCAGGTTGTATCTATTCATCTATCTAGACTTCTTTGTTTTGAGTCGTAACTAAAGTGAGAGAAAGCACTTCAGATGTCATGGCTTAAAATTATCTGAGAAAATAGAGCAAGGCCCAGAAATACACATAATTAGGAGACATGATGTGAAGTAATCAGGCCAAAACTCATTACATGCAATACATCAGTCTTACGGTTTGGCCCCGGGCTCTGCTTATGCGGACACAGGCAAGACTGTACTTATATATTTGTTAAGTCATCTGGAAACAAACGTTTAAACCGTTTAGCTGCAGTACAGTTTGTAGAAAAACAAAATTCAATTCAATAAGCATTAAGTAATCAAAACACCACATTACTTTGGCTAGATCTGATTGGTATTCCCTGTGTGCCATTATTGTTATGATGAGAAGCTGTGATGAGCATTTATTTAAGACGGATAACAGATTGCTTACAGAATGAGGGACAACAGGATTGTGACATCACACTAACCTTCTCCTCCAAAATGGGTTCACAATTGGAGTAATTGCTTTTCAATGCCCACGTCCCATTATCCATGCATTCCCTGTAAGCACTCACTGCAAGAAAAGAGTGAGAAGGACAGATGAGAAAACAATGAGTAATAAGTAATAAGTGTAGCATTGTTGCAAACATTGATCATGTTTTAAGTACTTGTTAATCTCTAAGATTAGTTGGTCTGTTCAAATCTCCCATCTATATTCACCACCAGACACCATTCAGCTGAGTCAGTGCTGGAGCAGGGCAAGGTTATAGTAAAGTGTTTGCCAAGTGGGTAAGCAATAACATCCCTGTAATTCCTTAGAGCTCAGTCACTACTATCTGTCTGAGTTACAGAAAACCAACTCAGCAATAAAAATTGTATTCATGGTGTGGAAATGCAAAGCCTCTTACTCTGTCAGTTCATTTGCATATCTTTTTAAGCCCACTTTCTATAATCAACTTTGAACTGAATTTGTAATTTTGCAATTCCTCACCACGCATTCAGAAGTCCCTTTATCTCTTTAACACTGAGAAATATATACAGAGTTGTGTGGGGAAAAACATTTATTTTCTTCTATTCTATTATGACCAGACACTTAAAGTGACAATTTAAACCACTCTGCTTCCAAGATGCACATCATTTACTGTATGTAGGTTATTGTATTATTGTGTATGAAAACTCACATCAATTAGGAGTTTGCTGTCAAAAGCTTCAACTGTGATTTATACTATTAAAAATATTAGATTGCACATTATTTTTACCGGTGATATTCAACTCCAAATAAATGCTTTGCAAATTAGAAATGAGTTAAGTTATTGGTTGTGTTTGAAGCAGGAAGTTTTACATTCAATCACAGTAATGTAATGATGTTACCACATAAAATTAGACCATGCAGAGGCAATTTAGTGATATCCCTGCAGTTGTGGTACTGACCGTCTTCAAATAAATTAAATAATTTTCATAATGAGTTTATGGTCTCAATCGCTAGTTTTAAGTCTTCTGCAATACAGAATGATGTTCATTTTTTGAATTATGGTCTCGTTGATTTTAAAATCGGCAAAAAAGCAGGGGGTGTTTTAGGGCGTGGCTATGATGTGATTTGCCAATGAAAGTGTGTAACATAACGTGGCTCCTCCCTCACTCTTCCCTCTCGTCTAAAATCGTCACATCCGCAACCAATTTACATACTAGCAAAGTCATCCAGTGGATTGGACCCTTGGTAGACCAGTTCTGGTCCGCGACCCGTGTATTTGACATCCCTGGCCAACAGCGACTCTTCAAAAAGTGGCAGCAGCAAAGTAAGATTCTTTGCATTCAAATTAATGTTACGTAATGTGACATTTGTATTTGAAGAGCAGAAAGCAGAAAACTGCTTGTGGCAGAAGGAGTTGACTTATGGCAACACATACAAGGCAATGCTTTGCACAGCTCATGAAGGAAAATCCCAATTCTCAGCAGTTTAGTATAGAGTAGGTTTAGTGTAGGAGCTGTTTAGCACAGAGCACAGAGTTACTGCAAATCAAAGTCGATTAAATCACTAAAGCACTTTCAAAATCCTGTTTGTGTCCCTTCCGCTTTCAAATTCATTTGATATTATTTTATTTATAAGTCGCGATGATTGGCCCCCTAAGAAAGTAAGACATATTATTCTTATAAAAAGTTTAGTAGCCTACTATTCTTTCTGGAATAATTTCATCAAAATCAACTTACAGTGCCCATTTTATGAAAAAATCACTTTTTCTGGGATTTGGGGTGTTATTTTGTGTCTCTGGTGCTTCCACACACATACAAACTTTGAAAAAAATCCATCCATGCTGTTTTGAGAGAGATATGGTTTCTGAATGTGTCCTGCCTTCAGTCTCCTGGTGAGCTGGGGGTGACGTCGATTGTGACGTCACAATCAACGAGCTGGCTAACCGCAACCGTTAGCTCATGTGCGAGTGCAATCAAAGATAGTACGGAAGAAGAAGAAGAAAAGAGGTCTCACTCTGTAGCTAAAACAGAAACCAGGTGAAAAGAGGATCTGCTGCAGTGAGAGAGAGCTGTGCAGTACAACAAAAATATGGTGTTGCTTGAAAATTAAACCATGTAAACCTATTCTGGTACAACCTTAAAATACAGTTATGAACCTGAAAATGAGCATAATATGGGCGCTTTAATTATTTCCTGTATTTTTTATCAACATAGTCCCTACAAATGTATGTAGAAATGCAGGAAATGGGATTCAAATTGCTAAGATTTTTCTGGAGGAGAACCCCCAGACCACCTGTTTTTTGTCTCCCCCCAATTCTGAAACCAAAGTTACACCGTTGCCCTGAGACACAGTAAAACCTTCCATTGTAATACACTCTAAAACATCATTGTTTGACTTTGCGGAAAAATACTTCAACATGTTCATTGATTAGTTGCAATGTTGGCATTTATTGAGTTCTTGTGCAGTGTAGGCAACCGTGAAAGGAGAGCTTACATCTCATGCATGGTTTAATCATGAACCAAGGTAAATAAACTGGAGAATGTTTGTATCATCGTTGAGGACATCAAGTCATTTTCAGGATATATTCCTCCTTTTACTGCATAATTGTTACAAATGATATTGGTTTGAAGCCATTATGCAATTGATTGTGGTGCACACTGAGTGACAAGAAGAAATCCCTTGTAAATTGTAATGTAGTTTAATTTTGTGTTTTTATGCTACATTCCACAATATTGCATACACATTTAAACACAATGCTGTCCAAAACAACCACAACACATATTACAGCCTGAGACAATCAAGAGCTCTTTGACACTATATTTTATTACGGAATCACATTTTCTTTTTTTTATAAACAGTACTGTACATGTATTGAAATGTGTGTACCTCTTCTGTATAAAGAGTTTATCAGCTGTAACTAATTACTGTCTTAATATAGTTTATACATATTTTCTGATCTTTATAGATAGGTAAAAATAAGATCAACTTGTTGCCAAGTTATGAACAATGTTTGGCATGTTTTTTTAAAGATTATTTTTTGGGCTTTTTAGGGCATTATTTGTATAGGACACCTGAAGACACAAAAGGGAAGGGGGGGAACATGCAGCAAAGGACTGCAGCTCGGAGCCAAACCTGCGGCCACTGCGTCAAGGAGTACACCTCTATATATGTGCGCCTTCTCTACCAGGTGACCTACCCAGGCGCCTTGGCATGTTTAACCAGCATGGCACTTACTTTGAATTCTTAGCTCTTTACATTTTCAGAAAGACCCCTCCAATGTTTGACCTCTGACCTTATGGAAAATAGCCGCAGTGCATTGTAAATTATATTTTATCATTAACAACTACAGACTTGATGGATTTTGTAAAAACCCTATTCATGACAATGAACCTACCCTTTGACATTTATATCTGCAGACTTGATGGCCGACGGTGAAGTGAGAAACCTATTTATTCATGGTTTACCAACATTTATTACAGAGTAGACTGGATACAAAATCAGACACATTTTTCACAACCTGGCAACCCAAGTGTTGTTCCTATTAATAAATCATGCATATTTATCAATTTTATAACTTTTAGCTTTATACCATATTAGTAAATACTTTATCAACTATTAATAAAGCCATTAGTTACAACTCATAAACCCTTGAAATGTGATCACATTAGATAGTGTTACTGAGTTTTTCTAAAAGAAGACAGATGATGATGGAGAACACTATTCTCATCCTGAGATATATTATATCTGCAAACAAAATCATGGAAAATATAATACGGCAACTTGAAGTTGACTGAGCTAATATTATTTTAGCAGCACAAGGTGCTTGCCAGATGAAGTTCTCTCCTCTCTTCTGGCAAATATCACACTGTGTCTGTGAAATAAGCAGTGATGTTGCAGAAAATAGAGGAAGGGGAGCAGATTGTGAGTTTTGTCCCTGTGCCTCTGTTCCACGGAGGCAGGACTAATTCAACACACTGGTGCAGGGAGAGCTAACTAACCATCTGTGCATTGATGATAAAGCAATTCTCTTCACATTTTTTTACAGTGCATTATGTTAAAATAAGTTAAGTTAAAATATTAATCACTAAGTGTCTCAGTTTTCTCTTGGGTTTGGGTAAGGAGATAGGGCTGCCATTCAAAGGTGTTAACAATGCTGGAAGCAACGCAACACCGACCACACTTCATTATACACATAGATGCATAAGGAAACAAAAGAAATGTGCCATTTCAACGCATTCTCAAAAACTGGCTTACTCTGTGCCAACATTGTCCACCTCCTCTGCCTCTGCCAACCACCCTGCCAACTTTTTCCTTTTCTCGGACAAATACACAAATACATACATGCAAATAAACACCATATGATTGCTCAAGGATTGGAAGATTGAAAGCTTGTTTGTCGAGATAAATGGGGAAAGGTTCTTCTTATTACATAACTTTAGCGTGCATTGGTTGTTAATGCATAAGTGGCACTTCAATTGGGGATTAAAAACATTAAGTCATTTATTGTGCTATAAATGTGTAATAGATTCCTCAGAACTAATCTGAAAGGCAAACCAAATGGTCTGTGTCTTCACAGCTGCAGAGCTTGACCTGTTTCTTTAATTTGATTGTTGCTGTACTATCAACTATGGGACCTGCTGAAACAACGCCACAGGAATAATACAATACATTTTTCACTTAAAGGTTGTGTAAGCCTGTCGTCTTTGTCTGCCAGTGATTGCTCTGTGATTTAGTTTGTCATTTTTCTCTGTAGTTTTGTGTTACTTTTGAGACAGGAGGTCGGTTTCCTGATGGATTAAAATATAAAATATGACATGACTCCTACTGCACGCCTCCTCAAAGCACCAAGCTGCTGCTCACAGATACCCACTTGCTTCAGTTGTTTTTTGAAATAGTAAAATTGGGGGCCTTCTATTCAGGTAAGTTTCAAATTGCAATAAAAATACAATGTCTTGAAGTTGAGTGACAGCACATGCGAGCCAGTTTCAGCAGCATTTCCTTCTAGCCATTTGAAATTTAATTCTATGAGCTGGGGACAGAGCAAAGTAGGCCATAATATAACAGCATGGGAATATCACAGCTCATTGCAGTTGATATTTCATTTAGGCAGGACAACTGCCATGTCACATACACAGACCTCACAGGGCAAGTTAGGACATGAAGCCGTCAAGAGAATACAAACACACATCTTGTATTTAGACAAGAGCATGATGAAGGAATAAATAGTATAATCAGTATAATCAGTCTATCAAAGCGGTCTTTAAAAACTACCACTACTAAATAGGTATAAACTGTTTACATTTACGTTTTACACTTTGTGATTTATGTATTGTTAATACAGCACAGCTATACTTTAAAGAGTGTTCAGTATCCTTCTAAGCACCCCAGACAGCCATATTCAGAAGCTCTTAATGACATTCACTGGCATTCACTCTTAAGACCTGCTTTGGGAAATGTGTGTTGAAATTTATGAATTCTGGAAATGCTATTAGAAAACACTTTTAACTTCTGAAATCCATCATTATCGAAAAACTTGTCCCTGATCTTTCCGGATCATCTTCTTACATTAATAAGGTTTTTAAGGGGAGCCACTCACAGAAAGAACTGAATTTTTGGTAATTGTCTGGAACTGTTTTAAAAGAATGTAAGTTTCTGGGTCACAGTTCTTTTAAATTGTCAGTATGGCTCTTACCAATTTGGGGCTTGCATCTCAACTCCAGGTCTGTTGTTTTTGCTTGTGGGTTTCAGTGACCTCCACTGCCCTTTTTGTCTTAGATGCAACAGTCTCCTTTTTTAAAGGGCATTTTTTGTCCTAACTGGACTATTTATAGAGAATTAAATCACATATGAAAGCAAGAAGACACTCTCTGAGCAGTTTAATGGAAAACTAAAACTATTCTTTATCTTGAGAGAAGTTTCAGACTGCCTCCAGTTTCCAAATATCACATATTTATTGCCCAAATGACCGGTGGTTCAGATCGTAAAGCATTAGTCTCCAGTAAGTCTAAATTGTCAGCACAAACATGGCAACATCACAACAATAAAATGAAACTGTTCCCAAGTCCTTGCTTGACCCAAGTTTGATCAAACACGACTCGGCAGCTAAACCACTTCACAAAAAAATACTGTCCCATCCTTCTCACATTTACTCTGTTATACATTTTGTCAGAGGTGCTGATCCTTTTCAAAGCAAAACAAAGTCCCTGGCTCTCTGGCATTATCAGTACACGCTCCAAAAATGACTGGATTACCTAAAATACATCTCTAGGAGGTTTATCCTGAGGAGGTACTGAAAGCCCAGAATATAGCCATAAAGTCCAACATACATCATCAAGTATTTAAACTCTGCTCTGGGCATTTTTTATTTTTTGGATAGGCATTTCTTCTGACATTTACCAGTAGCACATCATTGCTTAAAAAGCTAAATTGATATGCCTGTTATTAAAAATAATAGTTTGTTTTCAGGGATTATTTATGCATCTAATTATGTCATTTGAACTGCTCCAGGGAAAGTAAGTTGTTGCATTAAGCTGCACATGAAATACATGTTAAAGTTTAGAAATCAAACTGTGCTATCTTTGTTTTGTCATCTTTTCCCTGAAAATAAATTTTTACGAGCACTCATGGTTTCTATAAAGGGAACTGCCGAAGGGGAGGAGGGAAGAGGTTCAAGCTTTTTCTGTGTCATGCACATCTGTGGCTTGTGCAGAAATGTTACTGACATTTTTTTTGCTCAGAATATAATGTCTACTGTAGGTGCTTCTTGTAGTTTATTATACATCTTGGAAGCATAACTAACGTTTTTGTCATCTTTGAGTTGGATAACAGAAAAAGTCCTCCTTTGTATCAGAGCCAAGAAGACGAGGCAGAATAATGCAAGGAAACTGCCACAGTACAGTATAAAAAAAACTGCACGCCTCTGAGGCATGCTCGTTTTTAAAGAAAGACATTTCTAAGGGTGACTGAGAACATGGAGCACCGGCACGGACCACCCAACCTCACAAGCTCAGGTCAACCTCCACTGAGTCAATCAACAAAAAACATATGGGGTTAGTGTAAATGCTTTGGCTGCTTGCCTGGTCAACCTGCTGCTACCATCCTTTGCAGTGACATACAGTGCAGATCAACTTTTGCAAAACGACTGAAGCATGGTGTTGCAACGTAATACATCCATGGTTGATGCTCCACGCCCTTGACAGGCAGCTGATTGGACAAACTCGTATTTTACAAAAATAGTTCACCAAAACGTGTTTCTGAAAACATTTTAAGCGAGAAACAGGCCATACGGTTGCTGAATCTGTCTTCATTTCAGATCAACAAAGGTCAGTTTGAAAGATTTTCGTCTACTTCTATTGGATAGTCACGTCGCGTTAAACAGATTAATTTGCGTAAAGATGGGCATCGGCCAGCTTTTTTTTCCCACCTTTCCGGGATGTTTTGCGGGCGCGAAATGTCGCACAGCCAGGAGGATCCGCACCCATACAGTTCTATACAGTGGCATGATGTCTTTGTACTAAACCCATGCTGCATAGAGAGTGCAGGGATATATTCCTTGGAAAATTTGCAGCAACTAAGCAAAAGAAACAAAAAAAAATTCTAAATCCTCAAAAGAAAAATATTTTTTCTGTACCAGACTACACTCGGTAAATGTCTTGAAAAGCCTGTTTTTTTCCATGCAGTTTGTCTTCAGGATAGAGCACGTGTTCAGCTGGGTCATCAGCAGGGATGTTCACTTCACTGCTTTTGGATGCTTAAATTTCTCCCAGTGGCTTTTGCAACTCCCTTGTCCTTCAAACAAGGAGGGGGAAACATGTATGAGAAATCATTTTCATCATTGATTGAGTTGATCTGAAGTGTCTATGTAAGAAAAATTAGATGAAAGAGAAAGCTATAGAGCTCACTGGGAAATATAATTTTAAGGTGGTTGTACACTCAATTGGAGGCGGTCTAGATGCAAATAGTTTGTTAGAATGATAAACAAAGAAAAAGCTACTGACAAAAACTGACAAGATCCCTTGGCTACTTTGCATTCACATTTGGAATGGTCCCTAACTTAAGCTCTACAGTTTCCCATCTGTATAATGCCTATGTTAGTTCCTGACATAAGCATTAATATCAGTTTTTTAAAGGCCAATAAAGAAACCCTCATAATAGATTTTCTGGAATTGACCTAAGTCAAGTCATGAATAAATGGATCAAGCTGAACAAAGAAAACTGCCAGAGAAGCCAGCTGACAACATGTAAAAAAAAAAAAAAGCTCAATCGCACACACATTCTTATCATACTCTTACTATTTCAAGTGTCCCAAAAGGAAGATATTATGACAATAAGTCACCTGCAAAGTCAAGGCTTCATGTTATTACAGTAATATCTGTATTTTAAACTGGAAACAACTTTGAGATACAGTAACTAGAAATACCTAAACAAATCTTTTAAATTATGTCATTGCGACCCAAGGGACACAACATTTTTACTCACCCAATATGGGTTTATTATGTTGTTAGAAAAACTATGATACTCTTCTTGTTCCGTGTTAGCATGTTGATGTTAGCATTAAGCTGAAAGCGTCGCTGTGCTTATTACAGCCCATGGATGTATTATTGAACTGGATAGGGAGCCGCCACTCAGCCTTGCTGACAATTCTTGTTCAGTGGCCACTCGTGGTATTACAACGAAATATCCCCCTTTGGCCCAAACATTAACCCAACCAATGGCCCAACCATTGACCACCGCTAAAAAGGAGACATCTCTAAAAGTGTTGACAGGAAACCACGAACTGCAAACAAGGTTGATTATGTCTCTCAATGCTTTAATGCGTAACTTTGATATTGATGAACATCCGTTACATTCAAGCCATTGCCAAATGAGTTGCCACAAAGCTAATTAAGACTGTGAGCTCCACAAAAACTCTCTGTATTTCTCAGTATGGCTATGTTCAAAAGATTGTGGTGTCCGGTGACTTTCCCACGCAGAAACTCAAGTAAAGATAATTACCTCTTCTGAAAAGTCCATTGTGTTTTTTTTAATCCTCCGTGTCCTACTTGGCTACTAGCATACTATCATATGCTGATTTGAAAGGTAGTGGGGGTCATGGTAGAAAATTAAGTGTATGACACCAGCTGTCAGACGCATGACGCACAGTGCAAGGTGAGGATGTGTACTCATATTAAGAACTATTTATGTTTTTTCATTCAACTGTCAAGCAAATTTAAATGTTGCAAAAAGATATGCAAATTTAGTGTGTTTCCACCAACTGTTTGGAGCAGATAAACTAGGCTACAGATGTTGGCGCTAAAGGCCGTGAGTAAACAGAGTAGAAGAAGCAAAGGTTGCTAACCAGAAACAGGACAAGTCGCTTTGGCCATCTAACCCATCTACGAGAGAAAAATGGGAAGAAATTTTTCAGGAATTTGGTTCAATTGGGCAAGTTTTAATTGTTCTTTCATGTTAGCTAGTATTGGCCATGTTTTATCTAGCCATGTAGCTAGAATGTCTAAAAATTAGAGCTGGGCGATATGGAAAAAAATCTAATATCACAATATTTTTGACAAAATATATCAATGTCAATATTGCGGCAATATTGTAGGGTTGACTACTGGTGCTTTCACAAAATAGTAACACAATGATAGTTTTGATAAATAGTCACCAATCATGTGGATAAAATGATTAAGTGGGTAAAAGCAAATAACAGCTACAACAGTCTGGTGATTTCAGAAAATGACATCACTTTACTGTAATGCAGCCTTTAAAACCAGGAAAAGACCACATTTGTGTCTAATTTCAACATCCAGTCTGATCATTTGGATGGTTGAACAACTAAAGGTTTGGATATAAGCTTGACTAGTAGAAAATCCCACCGCGAACAATTGCAATGGAAGGGAGTATGGTTACTGTCAGCCTATCTCCTCTTGTTTAGCAGTGAACACTGCAACTCTTCAACCAGCCTTGTGCCTTGAGTGATGACCACTGTAGCAGACAGGCCAACAGAGCCTGAGGAAGAGTTGCTGGGTAAACTTTTACTCACAGCAGTGTCTCTCAAGCTTTCCTGTTTCTCCTCATGACACATTAGGAATAACTACAATTGTACTGTAGGTCATGGATTTAATTGCTTGCCCATGTGTTTCCTGTCAAACTTCACAGCTGTACTGAAGTCAGTTGGTGAGAGAAAATTAACTAAAGGATGTGTGATACAAGTACCCTATGTGGCCCTGAGGGAAACTACCAAGCCAAACATGGAAGATAGCGTGTCTGGATAATGAGACCATATTATACCACATTACACAGCTAAAAAGCAAGCGTATTCTGTCACATTACATAAGGATTTTATCCAAGTCATTTAGCAGGTCACTGCTATAAAAATTAAAATCAAGCAATATGTATCAGTCCTGTGGATTTTTTATATAATAGTACCATAAGACAGAAGTCCCAAGTCTCATTTTTTATTGTCAAAAATGTGTAATTCAACTCACATTGTTGCTGCACTGGATTACACCTACTGGCAATTTTTGTTTTAATTCAGGAATTGTGACCTCTTCATTCTATACAAAGTCCATAAGGTGATGAGTTTGGGGAATGAAAAACATTAATTTATTTGAAAACCCAAGTTGCTAGCAACTACAAATAGAAGGTAAAACACAGAAGCACATTTTTAAACTTTCTCAAAAAGAAAAAACTGTCAGTGGCAGTCACAAACTAGAGGAAGAAGCATCTCCAGAAGGAGACGAGATGAAAAAAAAAGGATTTACAACTGTTATTGATCAGTACCATTGATCCACCGTTACCTCTGTTAACAATTGCTAAGATTTTAGATCTTAACAAGCAAGCTTGTCTGTCCATTGAGTTTTGATGTGTGAAAAAGCCAATCTGGGAGTGGTTCCATGTTCTTAGAAAACAATGGAATGTGTGTAACAATTTTGGTAATCATTTGTAAAATACCACTATTATTGATCAATGATGGACAATACATTGTATAATTCCTTTTTGCAAGGAAAACAAAGTGGAAGGGAATAAGAGTGGGACTTGACTAATATTTAAATAACATCCAAATACAATACCCAAAATGTAGAGCTGTATTCTCATTAATAGTAACCATGGTTGTGAGTATTGTACATGCTTAAAAAAATGAAATCAGTTTAGGTCTTGTACTGTATTGTTTATGTGGATGCTGAGCCAGTGGTGTGTGCTGCCAGGGGAGCCTGATACTGATTGGACCGCCTGAGGAACTTGGTGTGCAATGGCTGGGGAAATGTTTGCTACATACATGCTGACCTAAATTTATTGACTGACTAACCTCTTACCCAGTCTCATCGTGGAGAAGTAGATCAACGATCTTTACAGAGTTTTTTTTGTGTAATCACTGCAAAGAAAAATAGCCCCAGTTGTAGCAGCCAGAAGTGAGTGAGTCTCTGCATGAGAAACTTTGCATGGGAAGTCAATTGCATCAGTAGATGTGTGTCTAAAAGAAGATGTTTTGTGGTTTGGAAATTTTAAACCATTTTTAACCACCTTTAAATGTGCACTTAGTACATTGGAGTCAGTGCATGCTAGCCTAGAAATCTAGACGCACCCTAGCGGCAGCAAATGTAATTTGCAGCCAGAGTCAGTCTAGTAACTGACTCTGGCTTGCGAGCTGGAAAAACCAAACTCTGGCCGGGCCAATCACATTGTGTATAGAGTCGGTGGGTGGGCTTGTGGCTGCTGCTGCTGGCGAACAGCGGTCTTTTGATTTGGCTTTGGTACGACTCTGGAAGACTTGGAGTTAAGCTTTTCTTTGAGAAAAGAACAAAGAACGGTACTGAAGTCATTCTTAAAAAAAGTTCTGAGTTTTGCCGACCGGATACGGCAAAAGTTTAATCTATCAACTGGCTCCGCTACCTTCTCAGTTGCTCTGGTTGGTTGTAGCGCTAGCCTATTGCATTCAGTGGGAATTTGACAGACAACCGTTTATCCCGCCCCTTGGATGGAGCCCTGTCAATGGTGAGTTCCCACATGAAGATGTTGGGTCTGGCTTGTCAGGCTAAGTGCATGCCTTTTTAAGGTAGAAATACAGGTTTCATATTATTCCTCCACAAGGGAAATATGTGTACATGACAGCTCACTAACAAGAAGATGCAAAGCATTATTGCACTCATTTAGTCATCAAACTTCATTGGTCATTAGGTTATGCTGATGATACACAAGAGTAAGCTTTTTACAAGCAGAGGGATTTCTTCAGAGATTTGGTGCTTTCTCACATATAATGACAAAAAACAAGCTGCAATTTCCATGTCTGATGATGACACGGGTCTCTGTTTATTCACTGCTTTAGTGCTTTCATGTTTTCCTCTGAATGACAAGGTAATGTTGCACAGACTCACCTCTAATTTTAAATAAAGCATTCAGTGAGCTCCTCTCTCTGAACCTGATGCACACCATGGCGCTGATATGTCTTGGACTTTATTAATCCTGATAAGAGAATCAATAAAGTTATATTGTAGAAACAGTGATCCTGAATTCGAGCTCTGTTTACTAGAAAGGCATACTGTGTGCTGGCAGCATGTCTCCTCAGTAACAATGAACTCAACAGAGGTTTCTTTCGTCTCTTATTGCTGTCAACATCTTGTCTTGCCTAAGGCTTGACAGAAAACACGTCACATGGTAGTGACAAAGTAGAGACAATGAATGACCACAAACCACATCTAACAACTCTGACTCAACTTTAGTGATGTGCTTTTCAAGCTATCCAGAGAGCTGAATAAATACACCAAAAGAAATAGGACACAGAAAGGTTTAAAAATGCATAAACCTCTTTAGCCACTTCACACATTAATATTTATATATGCTCGACGAAATCGGAAGGAATTTGCAGCCCCTCACCTAAACAGTCCTTTGAAGTCTGTGAACCCTCAGGATTTTGTAAGAGAATTGCAACATGTGCTGCCATCAAACTTACTCAGCCGTTCATTTGAATGTACCACAGAAAACCTTTGAGATTACTCACAATATACACAAATATGTAGTCTTGTAGCATTAAATGTTACGCTTTGACACATTCCAAGGAGGCAAATGGAAGAGAATCTGTTGTTAGTCCCAAAGGTCATATACTGACTGTGGCCAAAGTGAGACTTAAAAAATACACCAGTTAGGTTTTAGTTTGCAAAATGGTTGTTGTTTTTTTCAGACCGCACCATTTTATTTAACACTTGCTCGTGTGATGTTAAAGCTGTCTTCTATTCTTAGTCTGACCTATTTTGTGATTTAAAATGTTGTATTTATTCGCTGACAATGGGTGATGCTAATGTGAAACAGCAGATTTCAGACACTCAACTCCATTTTCTCAGGACCCATGTCACTTTGTTGTAAAACATGCAGGATCTTGTGAGTTAAGTATGAATTATGCAAATAACAGTTTTGTAAAAGTTAGTCTATTGTACAGTATCAATTAGTGCAACAGTCCACTAATACAGGGATCTTCAACAGGGGGTTCGGGACCCCTAGGGGGTCCTCAGAGTCAATGCAGGGGGGCCTCCAAATTATTAATTAGAAAAAAAAAAAGTCTGCATACTGGCCTATAGGTAAGGTAGTCACTAAGGCCATCCACGGATTCACTGTGCCACATGTATGTTTAACATAAAAAAATGGTTTATAAAATCTTGCCAACAATTATTCGAATTTGAATAGCTTAGTATTCTATGCAAAAAAGGTATGTATAACGGCTTTAGGCCACCCTAAAAGTTATTGTAGGTAATATGTAATATGTAATATGTAATATGCAAGTTCATTTTATACAATATGTGGTAGGGGGTCCCTGCTCCATCTCTATTTCAGTAAAGGGGTCCTTTATGGAAGTAAATCTGTTTCATCAGATTTTGAAATTAAAAAGCCATTGAATTTCTAGCACTACATATTTATGCATTGTAATTATGTATCTGAATTTTTTGCCTCTGGATTTTACTCTTCAAATTTTCAACAACTAATTTTCTCCTTTATTTTTCTAAGTTCATAAATTCAGAATCAAAAATTAAATATAACAAATTCAGATGCAAAATACAATGTTTCAAATTCAACTAATATATTTTCAACTTCCTCAAATTCAATAGGCCAAGTTTTGCTGCAAAATGTAATGTTTAAAATTCAGTGTTAACATCCGGGAACCCAAGGAAAAGCAATCGATTCTAGAATCTAGATCGGGAGTTTGCCCTAGTAGCAGCAGCCAACAACTGGAAACCACTAAATTTACTTCTGAGACGAGAAATCAGAGCAGAGTTTGAATATGGGCATTATTACAAAATTGATGGCGAATTGTACATTCGCTCCAATGTTATCGGACTTGAGAAGCTCCAGTCTGACCAATTGGTGGCAGCTGGGATCGCTCGATCGCCGCATGACCAGTGATGCTCACAGACCCCGCTGTCAGCTAGAAGTCTCTCAATAGACTCACGGACATATTTCCTCAATCGTTTGTTTAAATAACAAAACAATATTACCCATTATAAAATAAACAGCAACCTGTGGTTATCTGCCTTTCAGAGTTAAAATGCTCCACAAGCGATTGCGGGCGTAATGTTTATGAGCTTGCTGGGCAGCCAGAGCAGGAGTCAGAGGAGAAGGAGAGCAGCGTCTGAAAGGGCAGAGAGATAGGTCTCTCTTTATTTATGTGTAAATAATAAATAATGGTATATGTTATTTAGACTTAAGGGGAGACACCAAAGCTTATAATTGTCATTCATTGGCTTAAAACAGGGACAATAAATGCATCGCACCAGATATAGGCTATCACAATGATAATTCCCGTCTGTTGTCTCTGGGCATGCAGGCTATAAGTGCACATCTAGGCTATATAAAAAATATATATTTCCAAATAATACTAGGACAGACCAGTGTTCAGAAAGTCATTATCAGACCTGAATGACAACAGGACTCTTAAATAATGAACTGTTTTGTTCTTGTAAAAAAAACTGTAAAATCCCCTTGTATTGATCCCTTATTTGTTCCCTACCTGAAACCACTTGCATACTGTTTGAAAATGCAATGACACTGAGAGCTCTAATGGACAAGCAAACTATATTGATTATATTGATTTGATAATTACCTTACTCATGGGCTCTATAAAATGGAACAAATCAAATCTGTCACCTGTGTCATTCCACCTGAAAGCTGCAATCTGTTCAACAATGTGACTTAATTTACTAAGAAAGTTTATTTTTTCTCTCACAAAAAGGTTAGGGGTCACCTAGTGTATGGCGTAGCCTAGTGTAAGGTGTAGTTTTGCAGCTGCCATTTAAAAAAAATCTAGGGCGAGTGAATAAAGAAATTGCGGTTGCTATTGACGGTAGTATATTTAAAAATGTGTGCTTGGGTTTGTGCAGGAAGTCACGTATTGAGCTAGGGTCTGTTCTCTCTGCTCAATCAGGGGCCTGCAACACAACATTCTAGTATCGGCTCAGCTCGCTTGAAACCTCGACCGAGGTGGTACCAAAACAAAGTACCAGGTACTACAACTTTTGACAATGGAAAACCAAAAAAGAGTTGAGTAGCGTTGAGCCATACCATGCAGTGGATTCCTGCATTCATTCTTTTCTATTTGATTCCTAATACCAGTTAAAACAGCATCAAGGGTATTGCCATTTATATCATCACAAAAAATGCCATTATACTCCAGTGTATTTGACAGGCCTATTGTTTGATTGGTAGATCAATTTAGAAAACATATTACAGTAACAGTAATCACTGCAATCTCACCACAATATCCAATCCTCAGCCTGTCAAAAATATTACATCATTCCACAAGGGTGTCAACGAATGAAGTTATACATCATATACTGTAAGGCGTTGGTACATAACTGCGCTTTTCACACCAAGTGAATCAAACCACTAGGCATGCCCAACTAATACTGAGCACCAGCAGAGTAAAGGTTGAATCATTGCAGTAAGGTCTAGGCACACAGTAGGGTGTGTGAGTGTTGAGTGTGAGTGTGAGTGTGAGTGTGAGTGTGAGTGTGGTGGGGGTTAGTGGGTAATGACACTGAACCTGAGCCTATTACAGAGATAACAGCTGTGTTAAATGAAAAACCCAGTCTTGAACAAGACACCCAGAATCCTTACGCTCAGTGCATTAAAGGAGATATTTTCATATGTTAATTTGTAAAATGAATGCTGCAATTTACTTTTCTGAGTGTGTCAACAAACTTCATCAGTCTTATGATAATACACAAGTTACATAACGTGACACTGTTGGTGTGGTGGAGAGTTGTGAAATGCTGTTCTCAGCATTGAGTAAAACGGCTGATACAGACTGGGTTTGGAATTGCTCAGTCTATCAAACCAGCAGACAGAAACCATATATATTATATTATATAAATACTTACTTTTACAGCCAGCACACGTGGTTGTGTTGTGCGTATTTAAAACATAAAATAATAATAATAATAATAATAATAATAATAATAATAATAATAATAATAATAATAATAATAATAATAATAATAATAATAATCTGTTGTGCGTGCAAAACAATTTTTATAATTTTAGAAAATAACTTTTTCCATGACAGCTAAATATCTTACTGGTTGTGTTGTACTTCACCCCGTTGATGTACTCAGGGCAGGGTCTCTCTACAATCCTCCCGGTGCTGCTCCGCGGCCAGCAGGTTCCAATCTCATCGGTTGTGGCATTGCAATATAAACCTTGGGGGAAGTAGAGCAAAATAGACGGACGCTTTACTGTACGTTATCCAATATGCAACACCTCTCATTATGAAGAAAAAAGGAAGCAATTCCATCTTACCATCAGTGCTCAGCAATGATAATGGAGCGTTTTCCAAAAAAGTGTCTTGGAGAGCCTCTATCAAACTACAATTTAGGTCCCCGAGCTCCCCAAATAAGATCGGATAAAGGGTAGGGTCCATGGTGCGAGCCGCCGCTTTAAATAATTGAAGATTAGTTCCAAGTCCAAAAAGAGATGGGTACACTGAGTCCAGCGGTGTTCTTGGGCTTGTGAATCGGAACAACAGTAATGACACGTAGGGAGCCCGCGTGCCTGGCCAATCAGAGCCGCGCAATCGCGCATCCATCCATGTGCTGCAGCAAACGGGTGAAAAACAGCCGACACACCAGACTGACCAGATCTTAGTCATTCTGTCTGACAAATCACACCTGCCACTCACATGTGTTATTTATGGAGGGAAAGTCGCTGATTTTAGATGGGAAAGTGAGTGAGTGAGTGAGTGAGTGAGTGAGTGAGTGAGTGAGTGAGTGAGTGAGTGAGTGAGTGAGTGAGTGAGTGAGTGTCCGAATAAAACTGTGCATAGCCCGGACCTGTTGCCTGACTGTGAAGCCTAAGATATGAGAAAGCAATGAATCAGCTCCTGTGCAAACAAATGATAGGCCACTACCTTGCAATTATTTATCTAGCAGGAAATAGGGGTGCGGATGCCAGGGCGGTGGATGGAGGTGTTAACACATCCATCTAATGCCTGAGTCTGGTGCTAGTATCCCACCACAAACCTGTAATTAATGTAATTTTTAATTACTGTAGCCACAATATTTCCCTAACCTTAATCAAATGTTTCAGTTGACTGACCTTAACAAGCATGACAATAGTGTATTTGTCATAACCACAGTCTATTTCTAAACTTAACCATGTGCCAAAAGTGCAAAAAGCATTGGACAAAATCAGAATGGTCTTGTTATTATATTGGTGATCTTGTGCTTTTTCTAAAGACAAAAGCTGGCGAGCTGACTGTTAAATGTGACATGCAGATGTAAAATTATGGAGCTAAATCAGGGCCAAATGTTTTGTTCATTTGAAAAAAATATATATAGTTGAAAAAATAAAGCTTGAAATTGAAAATTTAAGTTTTGGTCAAAACTTGGAAAAAATAAAACCATGTATTCAAACTTAAAATAAGTGTACCAATTTTTCTTTCAGTTTGAATAAAATATAGATTAAATTCTGGAATTATTTTGAATAAATTATAAATTTTCATTTTTCACTTTAATATTTGTTTTCAGTTCCACATTTCATGTTTTCAGATTCAAAACTTATTTTTTTTACGCCTTCAAATCTTTTTTTTTCGGTTTCAAATCTTTTTTTCGTTTTCAGATCTGTTTTTCACTTTCAGATAATTTTTTTTTTCGGTTTCAGACTTTTGGCCCTGATTTTGCGTGGGGGGCGTGGCTTCAACTCAGAGGGGCGTGGGATTATGAGTGACAGCCTAACAACGAAGGCAGAAGACTCCTCTGTCATGTTGACTTCAGGAAATGGTGTTACTGTGAGAACTATGACTGAATGCTTTCTATCCACTATATACATGTGATGTTTACTTAATAAACTGATGCAAGTGACAAAGTTCCATTTAAAAAATTGTATTGGACAACACATGGTACCAATTACACTATAAGAGCAATAAACTGATTGTGCAGTTCGGCAGGAACAATGACTTCTCCCACTTCCATGTATGACATTGAATGTAGCACCACAGTATTCACTCGGCAGTCAGCATAGCGTCCGCTCCGCCAAGGCAACCTGCTGGCGCAGCCCACAGGTAAGACATGTGAAAGATATTAGCCTTTTTGAATAGATACTTTGGGACATTATCCCCGCAGTGGCATTAACACATAAAGGGAAAATAGGTGGACAGCTGGAAATGAAGCATCGCTAGCACAAAAGTTAGCATTAACTAACGTTAGCTTCACACTAGCTGGTGTTTTTACACCAATTTTAGTGTCCAGCTCAAGTTTTTGACTTTAACGTGTAGTGGTCTTTGTTAACCTCTGTTTGTCAGAATGACCATAACTCGACAGTGGCTGCCTGCAGCCGTACAGCCTTATAAAACATATAATATAAAAATGTAAATGGTCTACATATAATGTAAAACATTATAGATAACTAACATTGCTAGTGTTACCTTTTCATGGTTCGTTTAAACAACATAACTTGTCCTGGTCCGCTTTGTTAATCAATCAATCAATCAAAGCTTTTATTACGGACACACACGGTCCAGAAAACAGACAGTAAGACATACAAATACAAAAAAAAGACAAGTTAGTGTATTCTGATACTTAAGTTAGGCTGTGGTAGAAGCCTTCAAAGTTTGCCCACTTGGCATATTTTGTAAGGCATAACTGTCATGCTGTTACATGTAACGTTATAGTGTAAAACGTAATTTATCAGGTCAGAGCATTAATGTAAAGTCATATTTGTCTACTCTATAAAAGGAGACCTTCTTCACTGCAGCCAGTGTCAAGTTATGGTCATTCTGACAAACCGAGGTTAACAAAGACCAATACACGTTAAAGTAAAAAAAACTTGAGCTGGACACTGAAATTAGTGTAAAAACACCAGCTAGTGTGAAGCTAACGTTAGTTAATGCTAACTTTAGTGCTAGCGATGCTTGATTGCCAGCTTTGTCCAGCTGTCCACCTATTTTCCTTTTATGTGTTAATCACAAAAAAAAATGCCACTGAGGGGATAACGTCGCAAAGTATCTATTCAAAAATGCTAATATCTTTCACATGTCCTACCTGAGGGCTGGTGCCAGTGAATACTGTGGTGCTATAAGTCATACATGGAAGTGGGAGAAGTCATTGTTCCTGCTGAACTGCACAATCTGGCACAGTTTATTGCTCTTATAATGTAATTGGTACCATTTGTTGTCCAAAACATTTTTTAAATGGAACTTTGTCACTGGCATCAGTTTAAGTAAAAATCACATGTATATAGTGGAGAAAGCATTCAGTCATAGTTCTCACAGTAACACCATTCCCTGAAGTCAACATGAAAGAGGAGTCTTCTGCCTTCTTTGATAGGCTGTCACTCATAATGCCACGCCCCTCTGAGTTGAAGCCACGCCCCCACGCCAAATCAGGGCCAAAAGTCTCAAACCGAAAAAAAAAAAAATATCTGAAAGTGAAAACAGATCTGAAACGAAAAAAAAAAAAAAGATTTGAAGCCGTAAAAAAAAAGATTTGAAGCCGTAAAAAAAAATAACTTTTGAATCTGAAAACATGAAATGTGGAACTGAAAACAAATATAAAAGTGAAAAATGAAAATTTATAATTTATTCAAAATAATTCCAGAATTGAATCTATATTTTATTCAAACTGAAAGAAAAATTGGTACACTTATTTTTAGTTCAAATACATGGTTTTATTTTTTCCAAGTTTTGACCAAAACTTAAATTTTCAATTTCAAGCTTTATTTTTTTCAACTATATATATTTTTTTTGAATGAACAAAACATTTGGCCCCGATTTAGCTCCATATAAAATCAGAGATCATTGGACCTCAGACAAAAAGTGTGGCTCTGGCATTGCCGCAACAAGCCCTCATACTGTGTCTTGATGACAAAATACTGTAGGTCCTTGTCACTGCATTTTGAAATGACCCAGTACTTAACCTCTGTATTTAAGGTTTGTTTAAGGCAAGCTGTGGTTGGCCATTGTTAAAATAATCATCATTGACCTTCCTCCCCAAGTGATTTTGTGACAATAAAAGATTCAAGATTCAAAATCATTTTGTAATCCCACAACAGGGAAATCCACACTTGCAGCAGCAAGGGATAGGGGAAAAAGTACAAGACACTAGAGATAAACAAACAATAAATACATATAAGTAAAGAGAATAAATAGTAAAAAGAACAAATAGTAAATAATGTGTAGAGACAGGACAGCCATAATTTCCACAGCCACAAAAGGTAAAGGAAAACTTAAATAAAACTAGTTTTAAGCATTTGAACAAATGACAGACACTTTCATCTGTCACCATCCTCCATTCCTTTTCAATGGATTTTATTTTTCAGTGACAATAGCTTTAGAAAGAATAAGGGCGTTTTCACACCGGTAGTTTGTTTGCTTTGGTCTGAATCTGTTGATTAGTTTGTAAACTGATTTGCCCTTTTGGTTTTTGGTTTGGTTTGGTTTCACACCTGGAAAAATCCAAGCGTACCAAAATGCGGCATTTCAAATCAAGCAACAACGTCCACTCCTCTTATTGGTCGGATGTGTCTGGTGGCGGAAGCAAGAAAGTAAATACCAAGGGGGTAAGCTTCACTTCAGAACTCGAGCCATCATGGCGCCATTTTGTTGCTAACTGGCCATCACCTCCTGTTAGCATTCCGCTGACCGCCATTTTTATTTTACGTCACTTGACTGCGAATAACTTTACATCTGAAGCGTTTAAAGACTCTATTTGTCCGTTGTTTAGTTCCAAAGAAACACGACAATGTATAAAAGGCTTCATTACCTTGTACCTCACGTTATAGCTCCGTAGCAGACGTTTTTGTAAAAATAGGCTAACGATTGTGTCATAACCAAGTGACTACTGTCGCATAGTAGAGGAATTACCGTATAGTACAGGAGAAGCTCATGAGGCAGTTTCGACTTACATGAGATGTTTAGGTTTAATTACTAATGTTAACTAGCATGTTAGTGATCAATAATTAGCCTGTGCCCATGTTATCTCCTTACATATACCTACAGTCTCCGTATCTGTAAGATTGGGAATGATTGAGATTTCTCTTGGCACAGCTACCAGAAGACTTACAACTTTCAGACACGTTGCTCACGTCACATTCTCTCAGTTGGAGGCTGCGCAGTAAAGCTGGCCATCACCGGAAAAGTGCTTCGAATAGCCTTCACTGGTCTCCGTCCAGAGCAACGGGGTCTATTGGTCCATTATATACTGTCTATGGTAAATACAGGAAGAAGGTCCTGTGTTCTGGACTAGTGCATATATCTTGCATCTCCATGGTCAAAGCAAACCAGCTCATTTCATTAAAATGATTAGACATTGTTTCCGAGACTTTGCTCTGCTGTGCGGTGTCTCCAATTTTAGCAGCAGCTGGTTTGACCACGGAGAATTGAGTGATGGACGGCAAGCTTGTCCGCAGTCTATTTCTGTGATAGAAACACTGCAAGCTGCTACAGTTTGCTGCTCTGCTGCATCGCAGATTGCTTAACACACCTGACTACAAGAGACATTAGCTCAGACTTGCGTAGTATATATAGTTGGTGAAGTTTGAGTACGGATCACATTCTCACCACAAATGAACCGCTTCAGAGTTCGATTGAAAGCGTACCGAGACCACCTCTTCAAGCAGGTCTCGGTAGGCTTGTTTGGTCCGCTTTTGGTGCGCACCAGAGGGCGAATGCCGCGTTCTCACCTGCCCTGACAAACCACACCAGCAGGACAAACAAATTCTAGTGCAATTCAACCGAACTAAATGAGGCAGGTGTGAAAGCGCTCCAAGTCAGATTATTTGCTTTCACCTTTAACAGGAAAGGCCTATTTGTGCAATGTTAAAACAATTATTACTACAATGAAAATTAGCATGGAGGCCACTCCCAACACTTACTTACTTGCTAACAATGAACTGCTGTGTTCAGTTGAGTGCAGATTTAGCTGGTTATACAGTTTCTCAGCCTTCCATTCACTCCCCCCTCTTGCAACTCTGTTTGATTCAAGAGTTTCAGTATGTGTCACATGAGAACTAATACCCTTCACCACAGTGTGTTATGCAACAAATTAGTCAATGGATCAAATAAATTAACGCTTGTCAAAATAGACAGACATTTTCTTTTTGAACTTCAATCAGTGATTTTTTTGTATAAACAAGCTGACTAAAAGAACATTTTGCTTATATTTTGTTAAAATGACGAAATTATATAGATCTAAAACTACCAGTACATACATTATCCAAAATTATGGATCCAAAACGTTTAACCTGGCCAATGAAAAGTGTGTAGATATGTGCCTCATAACTGAGTCTAATATCTTGGCTGTTTACCTTTTAAATTTGAGACATGACCTTTTCACTAGCGTGAGGCTTTCTCTCTGAGCCGTCTCTAAGCTTTCCACATGCAGCACTCCATCTCATTTCACCTCCCTGTGCTTTCAGATCACGTACTCAAAGATCTGTAATACACAGTGCGAAATCCAGCATCTAAATGTTGACTTGACCATGTAATGAACAATGTTATAAATGCACCCGCTATTAATAGTACACCAAAAAGTGAATTAATTTTCCCACAGCACCTCCTCTGAACTACATTGCTTTCAGTGATGGGAGGAGAAATGAACGTTCTTATCATGATTGTTTGAATCTGATTATTGGTGATGGAAAAAGCATATTCTTACATTAATAGAATATTTCTATATTGTCTTATTGAGCAGAATACAAACCGGTTTCATTCTTCACCTGAAGACAGTTGGTAAAAAGTAAAGCATGTTGCTGTCTAAGTGACCGTATGAAAAGTATTGGTCTGGGGAGAGGGGCTGAATCTTTGGACCTTCTTCTGGACTTCTTGAAAAAACTGCAACACACTCCTCCCGACCCCCCCAATATCTCAAGATAATATATTCAGGGCCAACATAAAACATGGTAAATATATCAGCCACAGAGCTGCTAAAGAAACAGTTAAAAGTTATGTCAGCCACATAATGAGTTAACCAGGAGCAGACAAATCAAAGGCTGAGAAAAAAATGTACCCTCCTTTCCTTTCCCACCTTTCCCACTAATATTTTGAATACAGTAAAATATGTCCAATAAATTACATGTATCAAGCCAAACAAAAATTAAGGAAAAAATGCAATTAAAATATTATATGCATATTTAAATAAATATATCATATCAACAATTAATATCATGGATCAGCTTGTTGAGCTTTACTTTGAGCTGGGAATGCTGGTATACTGCTCAATGGGCAAATTCATATCTGTTCTATAATCAATATTTCTTAAATGTATGAAAAGATGGCGATGAACCAACACTGAATTATCAGGGAATCTGCAGCTCCCCTCTGCTTAATAGAGATTTATAGAGGCTCCGCTCGTGTTTTGCTAACACGTCGTACCTTGTGTCCATTTCATTTCTATGGTTGTATTGAATTAGACAAAAAACAATGTGTTCTTTATCAGACAGTAAACAAACGTGTAGGCTACAGATATAACCTATTTAGACACCATAAACCTAAATTCGAAACCGCATAATAGGCCGCAATAGACCCAGAAATTAGGCTATTAGACACTATTATACCAAATTTGAAACCAAATAGGAGATCCTAATACATTATTATTAGACACCATTTTATAAGGTCTTATTTGAAATCAAATACAATGCTATTAGATCCCAAATGTGTTACCGCCATGCTAACAAATTGCAGACACTAGTTTTGCCAACATGGGTATATAGCTTAATTAGACAGCAGGCTGTTATTAGAAGAATGTAATGCCATATCGGGCATAGCCTAAGTCAGACAAAACCCTGAGAGCTCAGAAGATAATACATTTATTTGGCCTTTAAGTTTCACTTTCGTATGTGTCATTTGTGGTTCATTAGAAGAAAACTGCTCAGATCTGTCACATCTGGTCGCTACTTCACACGTCCCTTACAGCCCATATGCAGACACCAGACTATGATTTAAATCTGATGTGATAAAATGGATTTGTTCCACACAGTACAGGATCATAGACTATCACAGGTAGAAAATGAACATATAGGCAACTGAAAGGGTTGTAGCCACACGTGCAGGCTATATTTTCATGTTTCTGTCCCTGAACTAACGTTCTCTCCTTGTATCACTACTACAATAGTATTGCTGGACTGTAGGCTATATATCCAACCAGGCCCCCCACATATAGCACTCAGTCCAGTCCAGCATCCAACGTGAGTGTATCGCTCCCTGTGGGCTGAATATGCATTGAAAGTTATCGGCTAATTATTGACGTCTGAAGCCAAAGCTAGTCAGAGAGAAAGTGCGACCAAGAAATGAGCGGAGCCTATATAAATCTCCATAAAGCAGAGGGAGCTGCTGGTTCAAGCTACATCATGCGAACCTCTGACATCGCACATTATCTTTTTTATACATTTAAGAAATAGGCTATTGATTATAGCCTATAAGAGATATGAATGTGCCTATTGATCAGTATTTCAGCAAAATTTCCAGCTCAAAGTAAAATTCAACAAGCTGATTCATTGTGCTCGGCAGCTGAGTGGAAATACACAAATGGCTCAGAAGGAATGGAAGAAAAAAAGTATTGCGAGGTAACGTAAAAAATATTGCGAGGGAACGCAAAACATATTGTGAGGTAACACAAAACATATTGCGAGGTAACATAAAAGTAGTCCCCTCAAAAAATCTCGCTGTGACTCTTCCGGGGTTCCGTACTTTGCTGCTAACTTCATTTGCGAATAAAAATTGTCTTGTACTGACTAATCATATAACATAATATATAATACATCATATACATTTGTTTTGAGCTCAAAATTTCAACCTGGTCTAATTATTGCTCAAGGTCAGGGAATTCTAAATCACAATAATGAGGAAGTGCTTGAAGAGTGCATTTGTCAAATAGTGTGTGTTGCTTATGAATTTCAGCTCAGTAAAGATTTGTATCTTCAAGATCAAGGGAATAACTAGTTACTTTTCCCCTCTGCATGTATAACATTTCATGCTTTTAATCATCTCTACTCTTTGTTTGAGCATTCACTATGAGGTATAAGATGAGGGACATTTCATGAGGGTTGCATTGACCCAAAGCTTGCATTTAAATTATAAGCCTTGATGTTGGTGTGGGATGTGTATCGTGTATCTCGAGATCCAAAGGCATTTAAGGCTAATCCCCCATCACTCAATTTCACCATGGATTGTGTGCTGATTTAAAAAAAAGTGTTGATTTTATGTGGGATTTCTCTAGCGATTCTGAGCCTTGGGGTGCTTGATGACTCAGGTAATGTAAGTGCAGGCTGCAGATAAGAAGCCAATTTTATCTACCTGGGGATGAATAACCACAGGTATACAATGAGACTTGTGATTATTATTTGTTTTAACTGTTGATACAGTATACAAACCAAATCAATCACTAGAAATGAATGGGACATTCCTGTTGTTTTCTGTTTTGTTGTCGCTGGCATGTTGAAACCCCTTTAAAGGAAATCCTTTACCCATTGAGTCTAGTTGACCTAATTTGAATGAATGTCATTTCTGCAAGTGAGCCTTTTTCCACAATAAAAAAGGCACTTTCTTTTTTGGCTGGCAAAGGCAGAGCCAAACTCCAAAGAAGGAGAGAGTGCAAGGGTAAGGCATGGAGAAACCCACTGAGAGAGACTTACTTAGACTTAGAAAACTCTAATGTCCCTGAGAAGCAATTTGTTGTACAGTACAGGCATATTGACACATAATCCACAACACAAACATTGAACCAGACATCTACAGCACTGTTTATCTAACACATTACATACACACATCAATAAATAGAATACAGTAAAACAGAGTATATTGCACAATGTCATAAATAAATAAAACTACTGCACATTACTTCACATATATTCCTCCAGTATGTCATACCCCTCCCCAAATCTTATTTAGAGGCAACAGGAGGGGCAACAGGAGGGGGGAACACAAAGTACACCTATGAGCTTCTGAAAAATCTACAGAACAAAAGGCTAAGTGAGACACAACAATACCTTTGGCTAAATACAACAAAAGGTCACAGTGAAGACAAAGGAAATACCAGCTAAATATCATACAGCACACTGTCACAATTTAAAAAAAAAGCTTTAACATGACTCCCCACAGTATAGAAGGCCGAAATGAGAAGCTTGGCATGACTGAAGGGTTTAGTATAAGCTACTTAATGTACTCAATGAAATGACAGCTGCCGAAGAAATATCCTCTTGCCCAGCGGTACAGGCCTCAAGGTGACGTAATGAAAGAGCCGTATGACAGCAGTTCAGCAGTCACATACTGAGCCCTGCTCAGGTGGCACAATTGATAGCCCTGCTCATTGAAGCATGTCGTTTGACTCCCAGTTCATTTGACAGCGGATGTGAGCAGTTGAGTCCAGTCTATGCCTTGCTGCTGCCAGACATGACTCCTCTGAGTCATGGATGGCATGTTGAACACAATCATGCCTCATAGAGGAAAGCCTTTGACCACTCTCTCGCTCTCTCTGAACTGAGTGGCACTGCCTACATACAGCAGCGGTTAAACCCTCCAGTTCATTGCACGGCTTAAAAACACCTTCATGTTAAAATACTGTAAATGACCTCTGGGGTCTGCAATTAATATGCTAAACTAAATGAACTGTTGTCACTGGTATCTTTACAAATATCTGCCCACATCACACTGCGACCTCTGCTTCCACGCTGAGCAAAGACAAATGCAGTGTGTTATCACTGTCCCTGCATTATGAAGGGTGAACGGAAATCCCATACCTTCTAATCATTGTTTGCCAGAGCAGATCATTGTAGTGGGCTGAGCTCAAACAGAGATGCTGAAAACCCTGCTGCAGATAAACATACAGCTTTGTACTATTTATGCTGGTTTTCTGTCTCGCTTATTACTTTGAATTTTCCCCTGGCCACACTGTGAGAAGGAACACAACTTTAAATGCTGACGAATCTTGTTTATAGTACATACAGAACATAAAAAAACAGAAAATATGTTGAACACCTGCAATGTACAAGAAAGAATATGTTTTTGCATAATTGATTGTATCTTACCAAGTTGTTCTGTACTGTATATACTCTTGTGGTCTTGTGCCACACTCCCATTGTGTTGAAGAGAAACCAGCCTGAGTATATAAACAGAGTAGGAACATAAAAAGAAAAGAAAGACATATGATGAAGAGAATTCTAGGAAGTGTCTGGAAAAGAAAGGTACAGAAAGCAACTCTATAATGAAACCAGTCCAGCTGCAGATGAAGAGTGAATATTTGCCCGCTTCCCCAGTCTTTCACGCAAATACAATTCAAAGTTCAGCTCAAGCATTGACTTTTTATGCCAGTTGATGCTGTTTGTTTGTGTCTATTTATGTGTGCATGCATGCACTCATGAGTTTGTGTGTGTGTGTATTTGCAAGTGTTTCTCTGCTGCTGTGAGGCTAATCCAAGAAGTTGTTCTTTGCAATGTGGAGCTCAAGTGGATGATCTGGAATGACTTTTAGTCGTTTGTGTTATTACCGGGACTCTTGGGACTCTGAAGTGTGAGTTATTAGGGTGAAAATGAGAAAGGACTTGTCAGCTGCAGTCTTGTTTTTCTAAAGCCTTTGTCGCAGAGTGTGTACTTTTTTTCTCTTGAGTAGTACAGAGCACACCTTACAAGAACTGTGCTACCTGAATAATCTATTTTGTCACGGTTTTATTCCTTTTTTGGAATAAATCCTCCCACACCACTACAATCAGACTTGTTAGTGCAGACTACACAGATTGCTATTTGCACTTATGCTCTGGTCTCAGACAACAGCAGTAGTATGCAGGCACATGCTGCCTATTCTCATGACTCTCTTGACTTCACATCTGTTCTGAGAACGCACATATGCATAAAGCTAAATATTTCAAACGTGTTTGAAGGAGGATTTGCACAGTAAAATATGGCATTGTGACATGAAATCATATTCATATTCTGTGTTCTTTTGAAAGCAACGTTTTTGATATTAGCGCTGAATCAAATGAAGCCCAGAAGCATTTTTCAACTCCTCACATAAAAGCACCGGCAGCACAAAACTGCTTGGTTGGTATGTGGTTAGAAAAGAAAGTCAAACATTTACAATCAGGAAAGACTAAGAAAGGCTCCACCATAACATTGCTAAAGTGAGCTTGCTTAGTTTCAGGGTTAATTTAACTGGTTAATTTAAAAGAACAGCTGCCCTCTGGTCCTTGTGGTTTAAATGAGTGGGGACAACTGCTTTGTTGATGCTTTCTGCAACCTCAAGGCAGCATTCCAATAAAACAAAACACTGAAATAAAAACATTGTTTCGGAGATTGCTCTTCCCTGAAGGAAAAATCAAGTTTCATTGTGTGCGTGAAATTATTATTCAAAAGCAGTTTAAAAGCATTGCTGGCAGCACAAATTAAGCTTTGTTTGATTTACACAGTGCTACTCATTGCTTTCTAATTTCATAGTGATCACCAATTTGGTTTTTATTTCATAGACTTCTCAATTTGTCTTTTTAAAGTGGAGAGGAGGTGCAGTGCGCTGCCAGGGAAGTCACGAAAATACTCTAATAATCTAAAGGTCTGTAATTTAGTAAACATAACCTCCCAGGCTGGAGTTGGTGATGTTGTCTGCAGAAACACTCATACAATATAAAATTCTGGGGGTCGGAGAGAATGAACAAGTGGAAGAAATGCTAAATACAAAGCAGTGCTATCCAATCAAAGTTTAAGATGCTACATACCCTTGCTATGTCTTTCATGACCAGAACTATGAAATCAAAAATCGATGTGCGTGCAAGTGATTTGATTTACGCTCAGTAAACCTCTTTCCCACTGAGTACAATTGTTCCGAATTTCTTTGTGTTGAGGCTGTTAGACCTTTGGGTTTTCTTTTCTAAGTGTTCAATTTACAGAGCATTCTCTAGATTGCCGTGCAGTACAACAGCAGAAAGAGGTTTTAATCGACTGATTAATACTCATATGTATTCTTCCATTCTGAGAGCATATACAACTATACCCGTCAGCTCAATAGCCTTTGTGCACTGTCCTTGATCCCTTCCTGTACTGTAGGTTTAAAAAAAAAAAAAAAAACTACTGACTGCAAGGATTTCATAGTGAAGCTGTTTAATCACTTTCAGCTCAAAATGTTCCATTATATATTTTAGTTAACACTGTGATTAAGCTGGTTTCCATTTTATGGCCAGATACTTCATCAGAATGTCCCTATCAAATGTGTGTTCTATTGTTCTAGATAGATCCCAAATTTTTTATCCATGTCATATATCATGAATTAAGGACAATCTATGATTGCACAAAATTGCAATTACCTGGATCATACAGTATATTTAGTGTGCTTTATATAAATCTGTGAAGTTTCCCTCAAACACCATCTTTAGACTGTTGGTTTTGACCAACAAAAAATTATGACAGCCCTCTGTGAGGGAATTTTCAGCTTATTCTCTTATGCTGGGTAAATTGAGACCGTGGTAACCCAGGTCACATTCAGGTCAGTGGCCAACATAACAGTTCCAAGAGCACAGGAATTAGATTACACGCAGAACAGATACACTGGAGAAATATGCATGCACATGCTGTGGCTAAAGCGAACTTTGCCTGAGCAAATGGTCAGACTGACATTCTGACCTTAGCATATGTGTCCTGGGATATCTGCAATGGGATTTAGGAAGCCATAACTTGTTTTGACTCCAGTAATATTGTAACATCCGTATGGAGGACGTATAGAGGACCATATTTGTTTATGTCTAAACTTGTACACATGAATTAAATACTCCGCCAGGGAGAGCAGAAACTTTAGAGTTGGGGTGGCATTACATAACGCTACACAGTGGTTGACTTGTAGTGCTTAATCCTGATTCTACTCGATCAAGTGTTAATAAATGTCTCTACGTAAGTCAAAGTCTTCTGAATCTTCTTCAAGTCTCGATTGAAACCAGCTCAAAGATTCTCTAAATTAACAAAGTGGGTTTCACATCTCAGATGTAATTTTAATCTGTGGTGTGGTTCTGTGCAGGATGTGGATGGAATTTCTGTGAAGTCTCTAATCCCTAAAAGACTTATGATTGCTGCAGTTTATGTTATTCACTTCCACCTTGTATGCAGGGATGCCAACATCCATCAGCACAAACTGTTCTCTCTAAAATGATTGGCGTCCAAGATGACAATGAAACCGTAAAACAATCTAAGCTGGCTCCATCGTTGGTTGTTGTAGATTCTATTTTTGGATTGGTTTTTAGGAGTTGAGCATCATCATGGTTCATCGGCAAGAATGTATGTTTAATCCATTTATTTACTCTTCACACATTCAGGGCAAAGGCGGATGATGAGGCTTGACGGTTATGATTTTTTTAAATAAATGATAAATAGAAAAAGACAAATTACAATACAGTTAACAACATAACAAACTTAACAATTAGATACCTAACAATACATAGAAGTACTCTAACCCGAGATGGTGAGGGGTAGGCCTACCACTGCTTAAATTGTAGCGTACTACATAACAGATAAACATTAATTTGACAATTACATAAGACATTGAACTAAATGGTTATAAGGATACTGACATTTCCTAAAGGCTACAATTAACAAATCATGTGCACTGCACACATGTGCACACTTACACACAATATTATTCCTGTAGTCTCAAGGCAAACAGGCAAGACGACAATTTAGCATTTACCATATATATACTGGTCAAGCATTAAATCACATCCACTTGCAAATAACCATTAGAGTAACACAACATATGAAAGCAGTAAACTCACCTTTTCCCGCCAAACCAGGATTTTGCCTCTGAATCATGAGGACAGGGGGCCCTCACATGCTCCCTCATGTTGGGTGGGACTTATAGAGTAGGACATGATTAGTAGTGAGTGAAGTCAGGTGAGTTTGGACCATGATAGGGAATGAATGAAGTCAGGTGAGAATGGTTGAGTCCATGCCATGAAAGTGGGCGGAGGGTCCCTGAATAGTATGGCTCTATTCTCAGAGATGTATAGTAACGAAGTAGAACTATTTCACTACTGTACTTAAGTACTAAAAGGCTGTATCTGTACGCTACTGGCGTATTATTTTTTTCTCCTACTTCCACTTTTACTTCAGTACATATTTTCGATGAATTTAATACTTTTACTCCGATACATTTTTTATGTGCTGAACAGGGACGTCGTTAGGCCTATTTTAGGGGGGCTGAAGCTACCCCAAAATGTTCCTAAGCCCCCCTAAATAATAAGAACAACAATTCGATTTATCCTCATTCATATTTAGATGCAACAAATGATATATCCAGCTACAATAAACAAAACCGAAAAGTCGGAAGTTAGACAAAAGTAGGCTACAAAGAGTTGTTGTGCTAGCACTAGCTAACTAGCTACCGGCGGTTCATGACATATTTTTTGATGACATGCTGCAGTGTTGTACATTCCTGTCCTTGTACTGCTGCTACAGCCAAAGGAATTGTGTGTCCTTTAAGTTAAACATATGAAATAATATAAACAATATGATATTCAAACTTTTAACTTCTTTCTTTAATAACTACATAACACAATACTTGTATTTTTACTTCCAGTACTTGAGTAGTACATTTTAAAATAAACTACTTGCAATACTTGCAATGAATGTTGAATACTTTGTGTTTAAAGAGCACTTCAACTTCTGCTCAAGTCACTATTTTGATAGAGCACTTGTACTTTTACTCAAGTCTGGGTCTCTGGTACTTTAGCATGCCTGTCTATTCTACAGTTGTAAAACAGTTAACTCATCAGTTCAGTTTTAAAATATCATGAAAGGAAGCCCAAATACAATTTAAAACCTGATTAGATTGTGATCCCTTGCCATCTGCCATTTGCTGTTATGAATGTACTGTAGTTACCACAAGAACAAACACTCTCTGCCTTCAGGCTTCCGCTTCCCCAGAGATGTCAGGCTCATGTCGGGGACAAAAGCTACGTGGACAGAATGCAGCAAAGGACAGATAGTACTGAACTGCTTCCCTAAGGAAGTGTACAGTAACATGTTCAATTTTCTACAGTTAATCATGGGTCTCCAATGTGGTTTCCAACTTTGTTTGCAATTTCTTTTGACATAAACATGTTCTATTAATATAATTCTGGCATAATAAATAAGTCAGTTTGTGGTTTGAGGGCAAAATGCCAACAAAAAAAAACAGCTCTTTACAATAAGGTACACAAAATCAAGAGTAGTTACCAAAGAACAAGTAGGGAAAAAATAAGAGACTAAGCTAAGGGACTGTACAAAATTATTAGTGGGGGCAGTGTCAGACAAGGGGGGGAGGTTATATACATTTTTCTTTTTGCTTAAGGAAGGGTAGTCTATTATTTTTGGGAGAGCAGGGTCAAGATCTTAAATTGTCCTTGCCCCAGATTTAAATTGTAAATTATAAAAGATTGAACAGTTGCATCAACAACATGCCTGTTGTGTGCGCAATTTTGCCATATGCAGAGGACAACAATTACCCTGTATGTCTCAGCAGTTCACCAAAGTCATTAGAATACACCCTCTTGGCTCTGTGACTGTATGTATAAAACTTTGTACCAATCCATCTACTAGTTGTTAAAATAATTTACTGAATACATCAACATTTTGACTTGCTAGTGGCGCTATAGGAAAAGTCATGGGATCATCAAAGGGCCATGAAACAAACTTCACATAAATCTATCTAATGGTTGTCAAGATATTTCACTGTGAACCACAAATGTCACCCTCATGGTGGCAAAAATCAGGTGATCACCAAAGTAAGTAGGATTTATTCTCTGAGCATCATCAATGTTTGTACCAAATTTCATGGCAATCCATCTAATTGTTGTTGAGATATTTGATTCTGGACCACAGTGGTGGACCAACATATGTACTACTGCTGGCAAGCTAAACGTAGAGTGAGTCACAATAACTTCATGCATTTTGTCCAATAAAACTCTTTGAGGAGGGAAAATAAAGCTCTCAGAGCTAACGAGCTTGTTACCAGTCTGTTAGCAAACTAGGAACACAAGGTTCAGTCCCCTTTCTCTCCCCCATATTGTTTTTGTACAGTTACAATTGCAGTCACACAAGAAAACAGTAAATAACATGACATTATTATAATGCTAATATAATCATTATTTCCTAATTGCATACACAGTAGTTAATATTTGTGTGTCATTTCAAGTGAAATGTTGCATCATACTCAAATGAAACTGTGAAAGCATCATTTTTATTATTATGCATCATTAGTTTGTGAATGGGACAAGCCAGAGACAGCAGTCTTTCCAATTTCCAAAACTGTATGAGATCATTACATTCAGTTCCTTCTACATATTCACTTCCATTATGTCATGTTGTATTACTGAACTGCACCGTCCTTTGAATGCATAATGCTATAACAAGACGTGACTTATACAGCAGCAAAAGAGTAGGCTCTTTCTTTCCTCAGACATCTATTAAATATGTCAGTGGAAAGCATTAATTTAATAAAAGGGAAATTGGTTCCAAGGTGTAACCAATAAAATGACAATTCACAAATACACTAACACATTGATTATTAAATACATAAGTGTGGGAGGGAAGGAAACAGGAAGTAAGGGTATGCTCATGCTGAATGTTTTTAAGTGGGCTTTTAGTAGGCAATCTTTTATATGATTTTAACATTGTTTTTTAATAAAGAGAAATCTCAAGACTGTTCTGTAATGTCTTGGCCATACTGGTGGGAATATAGCCGCAATAGTGTATGTCTGCCTTCAACTCTTATATAACCAGAGTGTTTACCTGCCAATGCCTAACCATTAATTTACCTTTCCATTTGACTGACCGCTGAATGCTGTGTCTAATAATTTGTCCCGCCAATCCACAACACCTAATCAGTAAAGAAAACATATATTGTTGTAACAGATGGAGGCACACTTCACAGTGTACAAAGAAATTGACAATATCAATCAGACAATGCAGACAAATTGCAAAACACCACCAATCTCTTAAAACCACGTTCAAATCATGACGTGACATTCTATGAATACATCTTCATAAGCAGTTGTAAAGGCTGATCTGCTAAAAGAAAAATCTGGTAAGAAGCTTACACTTTTTACATTTTCTCTTAAACACTACGATTATTCTAGTTTGTTTAATTCCACATTACAGGCAGTGCTCTATCTGGCTAAACAGCAGTGGCAAATATTGCCTGGCATGATTGGTACAACCCAGGATGCTCGTCGTCTTCCTTCTATTCATCCTCCCCCCTCACTGCAATGCGGCTATTGATTTATCTTCAAGACAGGAGAGACACCTTTGGCCCCCTGCTCTGATTTGTAATTAATCAATTTAGCAACTTGTTTTTGCACCTGTGATTAGCCAGTGCAGCCAAATGGTAATAAGGTTTTTTTTTGCATTTTTGGGCAGCCACATTTTTCAAGTGAACTCAGGAGATTCCAGTCATGAGGGGAGAAAAGATTGTTACTTCAACTCCATCTGTTGAGTCATAACATGGAAGATGTTATTTTCTTATAAATACAGATAAGAAGTTTTTATAATCTCTATATCACAAAAGCTATTTTTTTCAGATATGAATCAGCATGATGAATGTATGTGGGTTCACTTTATGCTTTGATTTCCTGTTCTCTCTTTTGTGTGAGATGAAATCTCAAAGCTGGTCCCTCAAGCTCAAAGCTCAAAGCTGGTGTTTGTATGTAGTAGTATACAGTACATCCTAAAATCACTGTTACAAAAACAATGAGAGATGGGCCCATTGATAATCAAGGATATACAGTTTAGTGTAATTACATTATAATTCTGTTGTTCAATATGAAAAGATGCATGTAAAAATAATTTCATAATCATTCTCCCTCCTCCATACAGTAAATGGGTTATCTCCCAGGCCTTCACCTAACCTATGACCTCTCACATTTTAATGGTTATTTGCAGCAAATCCTCCATTAACCTGCAGTTGTAGACTTTTTTCCACTGTGAATTAAAATATCTAGACTCTTAATCTGTAATCTGACTCTATTCATATTCAGTGAACATGAAAAGCTGTCAATAGATGTTACGCAAAGCCAATTTGAATTTGTCTAATTTTTTTTTTATGTTTTATGGCAATAAAGTAGTTTGAAAGCCGGTGCATATAAATACTAAATTATAGTATTTAATTTATTATAGTATGTTTAATTTGGGCAAATGGACTCTAGGGCTCATTTTTAATCTTCTACAGATTAATCTCTATCATATCATGGACCTCAAAGTGCTCTGTAAATCTGCCATATGCCATATAAACTGAATGCCCCCTGCCAGAGATTACAAAGAGATTACTCTAAATGCTTCTCAGGCTGAAATTAATTATACATGATTTTAAAGGGTAACTAACGTTTTTTTCAACCTGGACCCTATTTCCCTATGTTTTTGTGTCTAAGTGACTAATGAGAACAACAATCTTTGACATTGGTCCAGTATAAAGCGAGATCGCTGCAGTCGGCAGCGGCAAAACAAGCTATGTGAGTTAACAAGGTAATTGTCCAGCTTGTATTTACGTTTACAAACGTGCTTGTTTTGGCACTGACAGGCTCAGATTAATATTCTAAGTGTCTGACAACATTATGGAAAGGATTTCGAAGGAGGTCGACCTTTCTGTTAAAGAATAAGATCCTTTAAAAAAAATTAAATATCCGCGAAATTGCGTTCGCTAAACCCACCAGACTCCATGTAAATAAACAGTAATTTTAGCATCGTAAAATACACTTCATTCAAAGTCAACAGAAACAAAATAAAACTATGAAAAGCCATTTTGGGTTGTCTTTCCACTTTTCCAACCATCACAACTCTAGTTTTGGTTGAAATAAACACATAGTTTACCGATTTACATGTGAAAATATGTTGGCTCTATACACGTTAAATATGGTTGTATGAATTTATAAAATGTACAAAACATATATTAGCTTTTACAAATTGTTTTTAATCAGCTCCTTTACATCAGTGTTGGACAAAACTTTCTGGTCCATGACCAATATCTATATTACTGTGTATACTGAACTGTATAGCCTATTCTCATGGTTGTTCACCTTATAGGGGTCACCTACCTGCAATCTATAATTAAGTACCTCTTGATTTACCTCCACTATCCTGTCTGCAAATATTAGATGTATACGCCATAGTTTAAATGAGGATGAGGACTCAATGTCTCCCATCACCTGTTGCAACACCACGACATGGCTTTGCCATCTATGGAATTCTTTTTTTCCCAAAACATCAATTGTATGTCACTCTCATATTTAAAACTGTCCATCTTCTTGCCTTCTCCCCCTCCCTGTTTGAGCTAAGACAGATCCCTGGTCCATTAACACTCAGCAGTCATCCCTCTTATCCTGTTTCAGATGCTACTTCTCCTTGAGTGAAGTGAAGAGATTCAAAAGGGTCAATCAAGCAATTGAATGTCACTTGCCAATTTAACAGTCCGATTATTCGTAAAAACACTTTGAGGGATCAAAGGTCTTTGAGAGTTGTTTGTACGATGACTTCTGCAGCTTTCCTCCAGAAAAAAGTGAAATCCCACTAGGATCGGAGGGGACCCAAAGAAAAAAGTTTTAATTGGAATTTTATCGTGCAGGCTTTCTTATTCCTTTTTGTCTGCAGCCCACTGATCTGCTTTATTCTAAATTCCTAATTTGTGTTATTCGTCCCCTTAAACTGCCACATTCATTCATTTGTCAAAGACTCTTTTCAACATTACCAGTCGTCCTCCGTTAATAAGTATAAATCACTGCCATGTAGCTTTGGCAACAGATGCCTTAGAGGTGCTGACATTAATCTGGATATTACCGTATGTCTCACTAAAAATCCCAGCCCTTGCAACTCAATATACAAACACACACAACACACAACACACACAACACACACACACAATGGGGGAGATTGGTCATTCTAATTATCTTTTGTTCTTTCTTCCAATCAGTTTCCCTCCTCCTACACATTGCATCTCAAATATTGCATTTTGTTATTTGCATCAAATACATTTGTGTTCCTTTGTTTCTGTGGGCAGAATAATGGACGCCCTGATAATGGATGGTACAGTATCCACAGCAGCATATGGAAGAAAAGAGGCCACTTTCACACCTGGATTCACAAATTGAGAAGAGTAAGACATATTTAATGTTACTTGTTGTGATTAATGGAGCTTTAAGTAGTGGTAGAACTTTATATACAATTTATATAAAGTAAATAAAAGTATTGAGAATTGAACATGGAAACAGTAGAAATTGCCGCAAACTCAATGCAGAGCAAACTAAAGCAATACTATACACTATATATGAATTCCACTCAGGGTGTGGCTAACAGTGGGTCCTTCAGTAGAACCCTTGAAGGGTGGTTTGAATCCCGGTCGGGGCGTGGTCAGGGCATGGCTAGAGTGTGGTTAGGGTGGGGTTCGAATCCTGCTCAGGGCGTGGTTAACATTGAATCCATTGTGGAACCACAAACAGGAGAGTCATACCAGCTCGGATGTCGCCTGGGTCAACAAGTTCCGCATCAGGTGTTAGGGAACCAGGGAAACCTGATGAGAAATGGACTACTGGAACAATAACAGGACACTCATGGACTAAACGGAGAATGTGGAACTAGTGGAATGCTACTACACCCAGTGACCCCAGGGTAAGGGGTTATATGAAGAGAATGTGGGACTAATGGATATTTCCAAACTCAACATCTAAGCTAACCAAAAAACAACTACTAGCTCAGTATTCCAATATCCACAGTCACAAACTAATATCACAACTAGAGATTGACGAGGTACAACAAAGATGCTACGGCAGAGGGGAGACCATCACTGAAACCAACAAGCTGATATGCACTACAGCAACAGTGATCCTAGAGATGCTTGGCTATAAGATGAACATATGCCATAAGGAGCAGTACCCTCCATGGAGAAGGCGGCTAGAAGATCAAGGCAACACGGTGGGAAGTCAGCAAACTATCAGAGCTACAGAAAGGTTGGGTGAGGAAAGCGATACCTAGGAAGTACACCATCCAGACCAGAGGCACTAGAGACTGACATACAAAGACTCATAGCTCTTACTACCCACCTGAAGAGGTATACTACAGAAGCAGAAGCTAGTAGAATAAACAGGTTGTTCTCCACTGAACCATCTAAAGTGTACTCTCAGTGGCAGGGTGGTAATACCACAGCAATTCTGAGAAATGCTGAGACTGAAAAATACTGGAACAACATATGGGAGAAGAAGGCAACACATGATCTAAGAGCAGACCACAGCAACCTCCCACAACAAGACCCAGTAACCATCACATTGGCAGACATCCAAGAACGAGTGTCTCACATGAAAAGCTGGACGGCACCAGGGCCAGATATGATCCATACCTACTGGCTAAAGAAGCTGACTGCACTCCATGAATGCCTGACAGCACAACTGATGGCTAACGGACATCAAACAGCAAAAGAAGGTAGTTGTGATAGATCCTGAGGGACAACAACATCAAGAAGAAGGAACATGAGAAGCTTGAAAAATAACAAGGACTTAGTGAGGAGCTAGAGAAGATGTGGAAAGTGAAGGCAACAGTGGTTCCAGTGGTAATCGGAGCATTAGCTGCTCTAATCCCCAAACTGTGACAATGGCTCCAGCAAATTACAGGAACAGCATCTGAGATCTCTGTCCAGAAGAGCTCAGTCCTAGGAACAAGTAACATACTGCATAGAACCCTCAGACTCCCAGGCCTCTGGTAGAGGATCCGAGCTTGAAGGAAGAGGACCGCCCATATATATGTACCATCACTCTCGTTTCTGTATTTGCAGCATGCTTCTCCCAAATGTTTGCCCTGGTCAAGCCACCATACTTTACGGTCTAAATGTGCACATATCTTGCAGCAAAGGAGCAAATTTGAGCAACCTTTTTTATTTTACTTAAGTTTGTAGTAAAAACATTTCATCTGAGTTGAATGTGGACTTTTATCAAGATGTTAGTGAACAACTGTCCCAGTTCTGTTTACATCTGTCTCCTTCCCTCATTCACTTTAGCTTTTCAGTGATTTCCTGATAGGCAAGTGGGGGAAGAAACAAGGGGGAGGAAAGACAAACATATCACACTGCAGGAGCGATGTTGTCACCTACTATCTGCTTCTACTGATCAGAAAAGAAAAATAATGCTGCAATCATTTTTTAAACAAAACAAAAGAAAACCAACACAAATACAATATATTGTGTGCTATTTTTGTGACCTAAAATTATATATTGTTTCCTTTGGGTCACTATACATCCTTCTGAACATTATCCAAACAGGTCCTGTTAACTCAGCTTACTGGGAAAACTAGCTTCCTGGAAGCTTTAATCAAACTATACCATTACTCAAATTATTCTTAGTTGCATAGTGAGAGTACAGTATGTACATGAACTCTAAGATAGCAAGCTAAATGTATTGGGTCCACCTTAATTAATTATTCTGAAAAAATTGACTGCTTTTTCTGTTGTTGGTGAATGGAGAGTGCTTTGTGTAAGAGTTCTTTCTGAATAATAGACATGCTGCTTGATTTGCATAGGCCATACTTATCATTCAGCTTGGAAAGCAGCCTTTTGTTCATTGTAGACAAAGCTGCAATATGTACCCTGTTGAGCGGGAGGCGGGAAACTCCCCGCTGCCTTTTCTTACCAACAGGCCACTCTGATGTTCTAATGATTATGTCCATCGCCTCCATGAAGGACTGATTGACTGTGTTACTGTAAAGACATCTTCTATGACATTTTGCACTGTGCAGCTTTAACAGTATCATTGTTTGGCCCCATATGGCATATCTGGCATTTTAAAATAGATTTATATTTGGTCAAGAACGTGAATAATTTTTATTCAATTTATGCATTCATGAGCATTGCCCTTGAAATCTCCAGACCATATTTTGTATGCAGAGATGCACCTTACACCAGCAATTCAATTACGAGCATATTGTATATGCAGTCACAAGTGACTTGCTAATCAGCTTTCATGCCTTCAAGAGAGAACATGTCAATCATGTTCTTTTTCTGAATCAAATTACGCAGAGGTGAGTCGTTTGGAGTAAACCTGAGGCAAACACAGGAGATCACTTTACCACTCATTTTCTGCAATATACATTGAGTATCTGCCAGAAGGTTGTTATTAATCTGTAACATATGGTAAACAAAATTGAAACCAAGTAAAAACTTTCAGAAGCTGACTGTTCTTTTTACATTTTGAACATATGAATATTTTCTGAAAAGCCGCTCCTTGGTACCGGAAAGAGGATGTGATTACATCTTCAGCTCATTTTCTTTGATCTGAATCACAGAAAATAAAATGTAATTTAAAGTTTACTTTTTATTTGCATTAGGGTTAAATTCACATTCACAGTTTCAAGCCCAGCAGTAACCACATAGACTCACAGGTAGATCTACTGGAGCTTGGTAACCTGTCATTTTGGCAGGTTACAGACATCAGTGGCAAATCTTTCTCATTCTATCCGGAAAATCTGGAAAATATTTCAGGAATGTGAAGACTCTCATTTTCAAACATCTTGGTGAAGGTATTTGGTCCATGGTCGACTTTGATTGGCATTGATCTGCCCTGCCACTCGCCAAAGAAAAAAACAGCGAAAATATGAATACTCAAAAGGCTGGAATAAAGCTCGCTAAATTCTTGTTGTAAAAGACTTGCTGTAAATGTGTCCTCAGATAAACTTTCCACTGCCCCCCATGTAGACGCTTGGTGACCGCACAATGGATTCAGAGAAGTACTGACACAGAGGTTAGCATTTTTGATTTTT
Organism: Perca flavescens; assembly: GCF_004354835.1. Classification (NCBI taxonomy): domain Eukaryota; kingdom Metazoa; phylum Chordata; class Actinopteri; order Perciformes; family Percidae; genus Perca; species Perca flavescens. The sequence goes on from NC_041342.1 coordinate 16,871,120, forward strand.
GTGGAAATTTTGTTTTGTTTTCAAGGTGTTTACATTTCAATTGTCAAACCTTTATAGGTGTTAATTCACACTGAGGCCACCATACCTGCATTTTGAAAGAGGCAGTTTTGACACAAAGGACAGAGTGACGCTTGTTATGAAATGTGAGTGAGGACAAAATAGCAGTAAATGAGATGATTGGCTGCAGGCAACTGGTGGAACTGTTTCAAACCTGTGTGCTTGTATCTCTGATTTTATTATGCAACCAGCCCATTACCACCTTTCTTGTTCCATTGTCAGAGCCAAAAAAACAGATAAAGATTCAGGGGATTAGCATAATGTTCTCTCTTATAATTGATTTATTGGGTGTAGACGCTGGTCTTATAGACACACAACTGAAGACCTGTATAAAGATTATATGTAGGGAGATAGTTAGATATCTTATCTAAAGGGAAAGTGATACAGTGCATTCAAACCCCAGAGGAAATATTTCAAAAACTCCTTGCACTTACCGTTCAGCTTCATCTCTAATTAATATGCTAACAAGCCTTGATACGAATTGTAAGACTAAGATCACTTTATAGGTTGCAGTGATAAAGGAAATGATCCAGAATTAGGACATGTAAGGTAATTTAAGCTCCAACAATGCACTGCTCCACAGGAGCAGCAATAATGGGATGATAAGTAGTCTCCGATATCCACTTTGTAACCCAAGGCAAAGTGCTACTAGGAATTTAAAAAAACAAAATCCATATAGTCATCTAATTTATTCATCCACTTAGGAGGACTGCCAGATAAGGTTGAAAGCTCTGGATAAGGCTAGTAAGAGGACACTGGATTGCATTGCAACTAATATATTTTGTTTAATTCCAACCTTCCCTACATCTTGGGCTGACAGTGTGAGTGTTTTTTCTTTTCTATGAAGAATGAGGATATTTAGTTGAGATTTGATTTTGGGATTAGGGAGGACAAACACTTTAGGCTGTTACACCTCATTCTTTTACAAATTATACAGGAATTCATAATGCTCTAATCCACATGTGTCAAACTCAAGGCCTGCGGGCCAAATCCGGCCCCTCGCAGATTAGGATCTGGCCTGCATATCAATTTAGGTTCACAATACATTTTGGTAACACAATACACCTAGTTTTTGTCACTTTTTCTGACGTTTTTGTCACTTTTGCTGAAATCTTTGTCATTTTTTCTGACGTTTTTGCCACTTTTTGGGCGCTTCTTTTCTATGATGACTGAGGAACTTTTTCCTGACTTCTTTAGGACTTTATGTCGACCAAACGTTAAGTGAGAAGACTTTATGACACATGCAATAATTCAGTGAAATATATTTAACTTTTTTGATTAAATAAAAACCTATCAATAAACTCTACCTGTCTGTCCCAACTTATTTTCATTCTTTGACCTGTTTCTAGCCTTGCAATGTATCCACTTACAGTATAATAATACTGACAACCTTTTTATTCTGTTTAAAATGTGCAGTTGCTGAAAGGACATTAGTGGATTTACAAATGAATGATTGGCTGGTGTCAAGCAATTAGAAATCCTTTGTCATCATAATCCGTGGAGAGAACGCATCTTTTATTATATGCTGGTTTACGATCCATTTTATTATCTTCCTTTTTAAATGAGATCACCGGGGGAGCAATCACCTGTGACCACATATAATCATTTTGCATGTTTCCATTCTGTGATATTCAGAACTCGAGCAATCAACTATTCAACCAATCAGCTGAAGACGGCATACTGTATACCCTACCCATCATGGCTGAGGCTTTCTGATCTGGCCGAGCCTCTGACTCTGGAACATCCCTGTTAATTTGTTTCATCTGTCATGTAATGCTGCTTTGTTTGCTTTGTAGTAATGTTTAATAGCAAATGCACCACCTGCAGATCAGCATCTTCTTGAGTACCTGTATTCTATATCCTGACTGTATCCATAAAAGAAAAGGCTTTTCGGGGAAAGACAGTCTCCATGTGGCTCAAGGCAGCCTCACAGAGCTGCTAGCATGGCTGTAGACTTTTGTTACACACTTGTGTTTTAAACCTGCATCCTGCTATATCACTGCAGTTTGATGCTTTTATGAGCAATTTGCCTTATAATAACCCTGGACAGTGCTCTACTGATCAATCCAGTCTAGAAGTGAATACTGTGAAACCAGTTATGTTAAACCAGTATTATGTTATATTTTGTCTGTGTGCTATGTGTAATAGTTGAAAAATGAAGTGAAGGCCCCTTATAGGCTCTGGAACAACCAGATGAACAGGATCAGCCTCCTTTCAATTAAACTCTATGTTTTGATTTGTATTTGAGTTGTATTAGCTCTCCCGTGTGTTAGCCCTGATAGTTGATGTTAGGCCTACTTTGGAATTGATAAGTACTTTAGCAGAGCCACTTGTGTTCAGGTGGAATTGTAGTTGCACTCCAAGTCTAGCCTGGTTGACACCAGACCCTTCTCAGTTGCAACCATAGACTATACAGTCTATGTTTGCAACTGAGAGTGGGTCTGGGAAAGGTTCATTGACAGTTAATTTCCAAAGGGGCGTCACTAACGGACGTCGCTCAAATGCCTCTGGGCGCAATTGGATAGTCCTTCAACCAATCAGACCAACATCCGGGTGACGCTTTTCACATCCAATATCAAAAAAAAAAAATTTGATTTTGGTTTTTGGTATCGTCCCTCCACGCCCTACTTTTTTCCTTGCAAGTGTTGCATATTGCAAACTTGTTATCTTCTGCACAGATGCTGAAGAATTTCCAAACAGCTGACATGTTGCAAGTTAATTCACGAGATTCCCTACATGTGCGAGAATAGTGCACACGCGCTTCACACCGCGAGCAGGTACACGCCACACACGGAAAAGTTGAGAGAAAGGAAAAAGATAGATGCTGTCACGTCCATGTGTGCATCCTTGAGAACTGTAACTCGTATAACGTATGTTGTCAGTTAATTGTACCATTGACCGGCATGAAATCGGCATATGTCAGACTGACTTGCCGGTCACCGGTCATGGCCGAGCACGTGAAGCACGGCTTTGGTAGCTGTCGTGTAAAATGTAAACAAAAAGCTGCTCGCCGTTGCTGCGCTATCATCGTCGTGTTAAGCCCGCCTCAGCCATTTGTGATTGGTGCCTCAATTTTGGGGACATTGGAAATGGGTTTGAATCAAGGGGGTAAGCTTCGCTTCAGAACGCGAACCTCCGATGGCGCCATTTTGTTGCTACAAAGGTATCACCTCTTGTTAGCATTCCACTGACCGCCATTTTTTTTTTTTACGTCACTTGACTGTGAATAACTTTACATCTGAAGCATTTAACGACTCTATTTGTCCGTTGTTTATTTCTAAAGAAACACGACAATGTATAAAAGGCTCCATTACCTTGTACCTCACATTATGGCTCCGTAGCAGACGTTTTTGTAAAAATAGGCTAAAGATTGTGTCATAATCAAGTGCCTTACTGTCGCACAGTAGAGGAATTACCGTATAGTACAGGAGAAGCTCGCAGGCAGTTTCAACTTACATACATTGTTTAGGTTTAATTACTAACGTTAACTAGCATGTTAGTTAGCAATAATTAGCCTGTGCTTATGTTATCTCCTTACATATACCTACACTCTCCGTCTCTGTAAGATTGGGAATGATTGAGATTTGTCTTGGCACAGCTACCAGAAGACTTACAACTTTCAGACACGTTGCTCACGTCACATTTACGATGTCTCTGTCAGTTGGGGCTACGCAGTAAAGCAAGAGATCACCGGAAAAGTGCTTCTAATAGCCTTCACTGGTCTCCGTCCAGAGCAACGGGGTCTATTGGTCCATTATATATATGTCAATGGTTTGAATGGGCTCTTCGCCAGACTGACTTGCAGAGCAAATCTCAAATTTGCCGGAAGTTTGTCAGGGTTTACCCAGGCTACTCCAAGTCATATCCACAGGGACTATTTTCAGTAATGGAGCTGCTGGAAAAAAAGACTGAATATTCACAGAATTGCTTCATCACCTGGCATGTTCAAGATATTAAACGTTATGTTATGTTGATGAAAACGGTCATTATGTCTGGGGGGTTTGATCTCTAGGTGTTAATAAACTTCCGGTCATGTTCTGGCATTGCACAATTTTGCAGCTGCATATCATTTGACCTTTTTCAAGTAGGCTACTAAACAAGCCCAATTACCGAACCAAGGTCCTGACGCGAAACAACAGCTGTAATTTTACCGAAAAATAACACTATCTTTCCTGCCACGTTGTAAATTAACATTGAGTGATTATGAAATGTGTGACATTTCCATTTTTCATGCTTGCCACTTGTGTTTTTTGACGCCATTTCCCCGATGTTGTAGCTGTAAGTAAAGAACCTCTTATGCATCTGTTTAACGCCACTGGATCTATCCTCGGTGTCTGTAAAGTACCTTTTAGAGCTTTTGTATTACAACGTCCAAAGAGAGATGGCAATAATAAAGCCAAAACAAGTGGTTAGCAAGCTGATGTTTGTATTACCTTTAAAGCCCCACTGTGCCTATGTAAGGACACACGGTGTTAGTATGACTGCAGACTCTGAAAGACATACTAATAGCACGGTACTGCGGATGTCTCCTGGAACTTTTCAGTAAAACATTTAATATTTATTGATCTACCGGTATCCAAATAAAGTGTGAGCTTATATTTGGATTTTCAGCATCATGAAAGATAGGCTATCTATTAGGGTCGATCATAGAAATCGATCGATGATTACTCCAGTATATTTTTCTCTTTCCATCCCCGCCGACTTGCATGCATCCGAAAATAGGTCCAGTAGCATGCAGCTAAAGACACAGAATAACGTTATGTTACCTGTAGCCTGCAGCTTTACTTTTCCATAGACCATGGCCACTGCTGGAGATGACAGAGAAACAACAGAACTTGAAAATCCTCCCACTTCTCTGGCAACATTTTGCCTTCCCTGTGAGTCATGTAAACTTTATCCGAAGCTCAAAGTGGGAAGCTCCCACGAAGCTCAAATCGAAAATAAATCACATTGTGATCTTAAAATCGAAAGTCAAATTGAATCGTGGATTTTGAGAAATGTGAAACCCCTAATATCAATGTATATTCAGTAGTTAATACGACCTCTTCACAAGGGCAGAGACAGATATAATAAGGACATAACAAAACCTTTGCCATAGCACTATTTTAGAAATGTTGCCAGGTAAACACATTACACTACATTATCTTTTTGTGTAAATGGAAAGAATTATTTTACATGTTCTGTGCAAACACCATGTACTGCACATCTGGGTCAGAAAGTAAAGAACCCAGCCAGGTCTATTGAAAAAGACTGATGTTTTGATTTGTACAAATATCTGATTTGTCTCTAATTTGTGATCATGGCAAATTGCTGGATGGTGAATCAGGGTCCCCAGTGGGATCATTCAAAATAAATGTGAATGATCCCCTGTAATTTCATCGAGGAAATTTCTGTTAATGTACTGTATTTCTCCTCCACATCCTGCAGACACTATAGAGAACATAGCTTCTGCTCATCAGAGGAATTGCGAGTTTTGTGTGTGTATTGCGATCATGTGTGTTAATCTGTTCGGCTGTGCTGTACAATTCTCTAGGTATGGCAACAAATTGGATTAGCATATGATGCAGATTATCCAGTCATCACTAAAGGCAGATTGGTGTGAAAATAGTTAACACACAGAGCTGGGGTTTTGATGGAGTCAGACATATTTCAAACTGACTAGAAGTGCAATAAACAAGAGTTGAACTGCAATAAACTGCAAGCTCAATGTGAGATTGAACTTTAAAGCTTAGCTACAACCTAGAGAAACTGACAGAGAGAAAGAGGGAGGAAGTTGGATTACCAAATGCTGGAGATTATCCTGTCATCGCAATAGAAGTGTTTTATGATGTTTGCCTGTGTTAAACAGGGTTTAGATCTGTGATACTGTAATTCAGACACTGCACACACCAAACATCTCGTAATTAACCTGATGCAGACATAGCATTTTATATATAAGTATATTCCAAAGCTATAGATAAGTCTTAATTACAACTGACTTTATTCAGGACACAGTGGAAGGTCCATATCAATTTTAAATTAAAATAAATAGACAATATATACAAATATATGGCAATAAATATAGTACAATAAAGTACTACTTAGAGTTAAAATATTCAAATGCATTTGTGTAAAGACCATGCAAAGGGTATGAGCAACATTTAAAATGTAGAGAAGAATATTGAAAGGAAAATGTTGATCCCTTATTGCCCTCTGCTGGGCACTAGTCTTTCCCTCAGTGAAAGGCAACACAACAGTCATTTCATTCATACATCACAAGACAGGTGCTGAATATTTGATTTTTACAATCAAATAATCTGACCTTGTTTTCATATTTGAATCCCATTTGACTGTTTTCTTATTTTTTGTATGTATGACTTCATTCCTTTAGACACATTTTGTGAAAATCTATGTATTTCCCTTGATATATTTTTAGTTTTTGTGATATTCTTCATTATTCCCCATGTGCACAATGCTACTTTGTAATGTAGCCTACTATTAACATTGTATTGAACCTTTTGTAATGCAATTAAAGATACACTTTAACGGGAGAATTCAGCCTTGTTGCTAGTCCTTGCGAGGCAGAAATTAAAGTCAAATAATAAGATCTCAAACTCTTGTTTTGTGACTTGTTGTATACTGTATCCTTATAGTATCCTTATGTATCCTATATTATGTCATAATATGTGTTAAAACTCTTAAGAAGAAACATAACTCTTATGTTATATCCCTCATTTTCTGTCAGTGCTTGTGTTCATTAAGAACACAGAGATGTGGATTTAAATGCAGCACACTTTCACGCATAAACATTTTTAAAATGGTTGGAATGCATGTAAAAAAGAATGTAATCACAATATCAGAGGATGGTCCTTCCTCTGTTTCGAATTTTTAAACAAACTTCTGTCTCATTACAACTCTCAGCGACTTGAAAGCCCTGTCACTTAAAATAATATGCAGACGGACTGAAGTCAAGTGAAATCAATTTCACAGTGAGCCGATACAAAACGATACTGTTGGAATGATTCTGCTCAACTTGAGGCAGTGAAATAAACTTAAGATGAGAGCCGTGGAGAGATGGGTGATTAGATTATCAATGTTCCCCTGCTGCTCTGGTTATTTATGTTTATTTTATTTTTTTTAGAACAATGTGGTATAAATTAAATGTACATGCCTAAAACATAACAGCAGTTGCATTCAAACTGAATAAGCAAAAATGCCAAGGATGAGGTGCCAGTAAAACACATTAGAAACTTTAGGACCTTATATGTCCAACCATCATCAGTGTCACCAGTTGAAGTGGTGAAAAGGGCATTATGGGAGAGGAAGTGCACAGACAAGGGATTCAAGTGCTGGGCATGTTAGCAGGGAAGTCATTGGAAGCATGCTTGTTTAGAGATGAGTTGGCATTGTTCGTTGGACAAACCATTTGTGTCGTAACCAACATTAGCCACACAAGTTTAATGGGTAATATTTGTGGTTGATGTATTGCAACATCAGCTCATTACATCACTGCAATAGCTGATAATGAAGTCACATCCAGCAGCAGTACTCTCATTTGGTCTTGCAAGCTGTTTGTCAGTGCTATAGTTTTAGACTGCGGCGGGACTTCCTTTGACACACTGAGCTCCTCTCTTCTCTCTCTTTCCATATGTGTGCATTCACGTTTCAGTAATGCTTGTTACTAACTTAGCTCCGGGGAGAATATTCTCCGGAGTCCTTATGTTTTCTCACCTCGCAGTTTTTCTTGGATTGGGGTGGCACCTAAAATCGCATTTGCAGCTGCTGCCGTGGTCTTGCTCAACGCCCTGCTACGCCCTGCACTGATACTTCTATTATCTTTATTGGTACTATAATTGCTACTGTTCATCATACCAACTGCTTTTGATGAATCTTATAAAGTTGGCTAGCATTAGCTAATGTTAGACACAATAAACTACTGGTCATACCAGACCAAATAAGGCTGTAACAGCAAAACCCCTAAGAACACCGAATCGAGGAAGTGTGTGTATGTGTGTTTTATTACTCATGAATTTAAGTAGGCCTATGTGTTTTTTTTCCTTTCAAAAGTTATATTGTCTCACTTTAAAACTTGTAAGTCAGACCCCAATATAGAGTTTGCTTAATCAAAGCATGGTTGAAGAATATTGTATATTTTACTGATTGCAGCTTTAAATTGCAGGCACAACTATGCTAAGAAACCAAAAAGGGGAATACATTGGTTATTTGAAATGTTGGAATTGTTAATTAGACAGCAACACTGGCTGTTCTAGATTTATTATGAAATCAATTTAAGCAGCTGAAGTGTTTGTCCATTTTCCATTTGACGTTCTGTGTTTTGCTTGTTTCCTGATGGATTTAGTCTATTTTAAATTAAATAAGAACATAACAAGAAAACTAATCACCTCAAGATTTTGACTTGAAATTACAAGTATTTATCTCAGTGGTACACAGCAGTATTTACTAGAGGTAATGTGTTGTCTGCCCCCTTAAATTGTAAGAGTTTATTAGACCTGGATGCTGCAACCAAACTGTGCTGAGAAAGCTTTTTTTTCTTCCTGTTTCTCATGGAGCTAAAAATGACAAGAACCTTAGCTACAAATTAATTAAACTTCTTATTTATTTTTCACTAGAGGGCAATGGTGAGGTTAGAAGGTCAAGTTCAAGTGCTAATCCTTTATCTCACGGTACAGGAACAGGGTGCATATTTTGCATGTCGGACTGCATCTGGAATGACTGGAATTCAGATGAAAATCAAGGAGTCTTGGGATTGCTATGCCGTCTATTGGGATTTGGGAATGAACCTGTTTTGAAGTCGGATGTAATCACAAAGCATAATGCAGAGGAAGTTCAAGCACTCTGCTATTTAAAGTATTTGCAACACACTAAACAATGAGATCTATTCATAAACTGTGTGGGGCATATTGTTGATTTCAGTAGTGATGGGAGTAAGTCCAACCTGTGTCACGTGGAGAAAGTATGTGACTTCAGGAGAATTGTATCTGAACACTCTCCCACCTCGGTCGCATGTTGCATTGTTGCTACAAATGCTTTCTTGCACTTCAATGGCTACACCATCTGGTGTGGAGGTAACTGCTTATTCCCCAGTGTGCCATTTCAGAGTGTGAAGGAACTGTACTGTTTCCCTCTGGCTGAAAAAAGAAACAAATCAAAGTATTTTAAGCATCACTCCCTAATAATTTGACGCACTTTTTAGTTTTTACTAAAACCAAGGACAGATATGTGGGCAGAGGGAGATCAAAGTCAGGACAGTATATACAGCACACAGCGGCTCCCACAAAATTACAATGCAGCACAGAGTGAGGCTTTCTCACATGTCTTTTTCTTTTGCATTAGCAGATGATGATGATGATGCCAACTTAAAGGATGAGAACGGTCTTTCGTATTAACATGTCAGCTTAAGCAATTCATACCACCAGATATAAATTAAACATTTTCCAAACTGTATTCAGAAACAAGACCATTTTGTCAGGTTAGTCTGACCACCCTAGAGAGATAGACTATTCAGAGTTGGGAAAACTAATTTCATGTTTGACTACATGGGGGCATACATTACCAACATAGGCTTGTGTCATTAGTGTGTGATGGACCAGTGGCCAACTCCCAATAGACCTATCAAGCCGTGTTTGATAGACCATGCCCAGCAATGTGTGGAATTTAGGAGGTCTATTAAGTTTTAACAACATTGTAAATTCTTAAAACCTCATTCATTCAATCATTTGTTACAATGATTCAGGATGTTTTGTGCAAGCTTGCAATTTCAAATTTTCTTGCATAATCCTTTTCTGTTGAACTACAACGGTCTGTGATCTTTTTCAGTGTGGTCTAAATTGTATCTGCACTTAGGATGATAAAATGTGTTGACTGTTTTCATCTGTTGTCAGCTGTCATAGACGTAATCTAGCCTTGTCATTTAACAAACAGAAGTGGATATCTAACAGAACATCCTCTTTTTTCTTTTCTTTTTAAACACTGAACCTGGTCTTTGCTTATAAATGCAACATCCAAGCTTATCATGGATGGAAAATAACAAGTGGGTGATGACTGAGCGTTCCCATTTCACCTTATGCGGTGATAAATAACAAACATTCATGCGATACAACATCTTGCGCATTGACAAACCACAAAATTCCATTAATGTAAAACTTCATGGGTGGCCTGATGGGCCTCAGGTGAATGCAAGGTATGCCCTGATACCAGCAAAGATAAAGTGATATCTATATGGTTCTCCTGACCTTTGAGGGCAACCTATAAAGGCTCTGCAGAATGTCATAGTTGATGCGTAATGGTATACATTTACACTTAATGACTATAGAGATTTTGCTGATACTGGGGGCTAAAGCCCAGATCTATATGAAGCTCTCAATCATCACAAGGATTTATTTTCCCCCTCAAATGATCACATGTTTATCAAAGTTTGCAAAACCCCAGTTTTTCTGATCTAATAGAGAGAAGAAGTATTATTGAATCAGAGAGTGTTTGAATCAAGATTATTTACCATCCTATGCTATCTTACAATGGCCGGATACTGAGTTGAAATAACATGCAGCCCATATCTTCCTTATTTTGAGTTCAACAGAGTGTTAACCTAATATTTGTATGAGCACTTTATAAATAGTGATGTTTCTATCCTCCCATTTCACTTTCCCCAAATAATCTTCTTCATGAGAAATTTGTAACCAAATCTGAACCACGTTGTTCCAGTCAGAGCCACTCTCAAAAAACTCAAGAAAGCAGCAACATCTTGGAAGGAAGCAGAGAAGATCGCCCAACACCAAACCAGCTGGAGGAAGTTCATGAATGACCTATGCTCCCCAAAGAGCAAAAGGGTTTAAGTTAAGTAATTCAACTCAATAAACACAAGTTAACGTCCTAAACAAGAGCAACATTTTGGTTAATCTTTGCTTGTAGTATATTAATTTACAGACAGAAGGGAACTAGTAAAGAGGGATAGCATAGGAGATGAGGAAGGGTGTGGACTCATTGAGCAGCAGTTTAAAGCACTTGACAAAAGGCAATAAAAATGGTTTTGGTTGCCTAATTTGAACCCTGTAACACAGAGCTGATCCCCACTCCTCATATAGTCATATTAGATGAGTCCATAATTGCTAATTCCATTTACTATACATCAGGCACTGTGAAAACACTGTTTTTGTCCAAATTGCTCACACTGAGTTGGTGTGGTTACTCAAGCTTCTGTATGTTTTTGGGTAAAAGAATAATCAGGACCAGGCACTATGGATAGTGATTCTGTTTCTCTGTGAAAATGCTGGTATTATCTGATGTGAAGGGATTGTTTTGAGTCTGTTATGGTTGGCCCAGTGCAAACGTGTTGTCTAAGAAAACATGATAATTTTTTATCTATCGTCTGGATACAAAAGAATGAAATCGGTTCCACAAGTCCTATAGTTTGTGAGAGAATGTTTGATAGCATATCTCTGTATTACAGACCTTAATGTGTTCAGCATTCAAACTCTCACCAAGTTTTTGATAGATTTAGCGATACCACATTAGCTGATTTCTTTTTTCTTGCAGAAATGGCTAAATGCAATTTGTGGATTCTGCACAGGAATCAAAGCTTTATTTGTAAAACATGCAAGTTACAAATAAGCATGGACGCTAGCAGATGGAGCTCATCAGCTACCCACTGAGACAGGATGCATAAAACATATCAAACTTTACAAAAGAAAACAATCCAACCAATCCAGCCTGGAAGGCAAAGGTCTGTCACAATGACTGGCCCTATGCCTGATAGGCCGGGATTTATAGAAAACATCTGCTCTGTTGCTGCTATTTGGTAACAGCCTACTTCTTGATCTACTGGCCTTTTGTATAACAGGAAGTAAGCCGAGCCACCCTTTAGTGAACTGACTGACTAGAAGGTTGTTCTAATCAAAGCAGTTAAATTTATTCTGTGTACACAGGGTAAATGCTAAATGTTTTCTTCTTGGTGATATTTCATCTTGGCAAAGAAGCTCATAATTGAAACATGACAAGGAAATTACAAAATAATATAACTGCCCAGGGTCATTTCCGAGCTTTTCATGTCTGGTGACTAGGACTTCAACTCAACAGCTGATCATCATTTCTTTCAGCCATACTGCTGTGCCCATTCATTAACAACGTGTGAAGCTGCAGTCCAGGAATGGACAAAACAACTGCTGTCTTTTTCTCTGAGCTTAGTGACAAATGTTTATGTGCTCGGTTTAGTCTTCAGTTTTTTTCTCATCCTGAGTTGGAGCGGCTGCAAGAACAGCCTCTTGGCAATGCTCTCTCATTAACATAAAGGTCTGAAACAGCCTGCTGCTCACACATTTTGATCCCTTTTTAACACCCAAGTCGCCTCAATAGTTTTGTATTCCTCACTATGGGAGGGTACTGCATTAAAAATGGTAGCAAATCCTTTCAATGTTGTGTAGCTCAAGAGAAAGAAACAGCATCCCATTAGTGATTTCAATAAAACAATAGGAGTGACCTTTTTAAATACCAGGGATTTTGTAATTACACTTGAGATATTAATATTCTGACCTGCACTCATCCTAAGAGGTAAAGCGCAAAGGTGGTCTGAGGTGATCAGAGTATTCTTCAGGTCCATGCAAATTACAGTTTTGTAACCTCGTTCTAACCTCGTGCATCTTGAAATTAGCAAATATCATTTCCCAAATTAGTGCTGTGATTACATGAGAGGCTTTACATTTGAAGGGGTTGATCTGCATCTAATGATGTGACACCCAAAACTGTACACCTCTAACCCCATTAAGCAGATGGGCAGAGACAAAGCTGTGATTATATTTTGTATCTCTGTATGGTGTGAGGCTCTCTTGCTGACATGTTTGCCAATTATTTGGTGGGACAGCTAAGATAATTGAAATTTTGAAAAGATGGGTCTTAAATTACACTTTGAAGTAAACTAAATCAGGCTTCTCATTTTGAGCTAATTAACCACCCTCCAAACTCTGTAGCTATGTACGAAATATTGCTCTTACAACAGTCCCATGCACACCGCTTTGATATGTTGTGCTAAGATATTAATATTGGTCTTCAGGTGGTGGGCAGGGTCAGACTGACGTAACATGAAAGGTAGTGGCTGTGTGCTGTTTTAACATCGACAGTCACAGGTGTGTGGGATGATTGCGAGGGTACGAGAAGGTAGCTTCCACCTGAAGAACACATGCCACTAGCTGAAGAACACGACGGAAGGACCGAAAGACTGCGTATTTCCCCACACGACAAACTATTGTATATACACCTTTTAAAATTCTGACTATGCAGAGTCTGAGGTGAGTCAGTAACACCACGCAAACCCCTCCAGAAGTAGGAAAAGCGTTGCACTCTCCCAGGCTCTATACACCCCAGCAAGTAGCAACAGCCCCATGTAAGCATCCAGGTGTGTTTTGTCAATCTCCATCTAGCAAACACCCTTCTCCCTTCCATGTTTGTCGTCTCAAGCCGGATCTTTTCAACAGATGGCAGTGTGAACAGCTAAAATGCTGTCTTGATGTTTTTTGACATTGTGACAGCATTTCTAGTAGGCCCCGGGGTCATTCTGATGTCTCAGTTGATGTTCTGCCTTAGGTGTTATAAGGGATTGATGACCATTTTGATTGGTATATCGTTCAACTTCCCTAAAGATGATAAACTTATGTGTGTGGTGGGGGGGGTGTTAACATTCAAGTTCATTTTTAGTGTGTGTGTGTGTGTGTGTGTGTGTGTGTGTGTGTGTGTGTGTGGGTGTGTGTGTGTGTGTGTGTGTGTGTGTGTGTGTGTGTGTGTGTGTGTGTGTGTGGGTGTGGGTGTGTGTTTTTTTGATTTGATTCGCAAAGCAGCCCACATTTACATTTTACTTTTACAATTTACAAAAATTCTCACAACAGCTTTTCTTGTGTTTAGCCATGTCTGAGGATACCATGAAGTCTTGTTCCAATAAAAACAAGTAAATGGTATTTTTTACACATCTGAACTTGAAAAAGGGTCAAATTTGACTTTAACATAATAGAAGGGTTAAGCACGTCCGTAACAGTTGGATAATACAGTACAAAGCTTGACAGGTTGGACATCCCCTTTGGGGAAGGGGTTTAGTGAACGGTCAAATAGTTTGAGACTGATTTGATTGTCGATTGATCACTATTGAATAATGAGAGGGCTGATGATATGATATAAGTCCTGACCAGGTCATAAGAATATTAGCAATAGCCTTAGAATGGTTTTAAACAAGCACCACTAATTTGACAACCTAGGGGTATGAGGAAGGTTTGGAGTATTTCAAAAAGTGCACCCAAGAGAGGAGTCCCCTAAACGCCTTGTGGCCGATGGATCAAGCTTGAGTAAACTAGCTTTCAGTGGGGCAGTGTTGGTCAGGTTACAAGTCAGGCAGCTGAACAGCAGTCCTGGATTTCATTAAGCAGAGAACATTAATAAAGCTTTTACTGTTCACCCTGTCAACGGCCCTCCTAACATCTTAGCAAAGTCTAGTGCTAAGCTCCAAGTATTGTTGTGCACGATTGGATACTGAGTCACCAATCTGTTCTCACTCTTGCTTTTAGAAATGAATTGGGTGACACAGCAGCAAGGTATAGCTTGGTGGATATCTTGAGAGATAAGTGTTGGTTAAAAGTGTCAATGTTGTGATAATGTGGTTGCAGCTATCCGTCCAAGAAATGGAAAAGGACATCCTCTGTTCTTCTGCCGAGTTGGCAAAGTGTGTTTTTTGGCAGGGTTGGTTGCCAGTGAAAGTGAATGGACAGGCCTCTTACTATGCAGCTGAACACCTCAGCTGTTAAATGGATATCAGGTGGAGGGACAGTCACTTATAGTTAGAGGATAAAAAATCACCCAGGGATTTTTAAGAGCACTAAATGTGGCAACTTTATTTTGATAAGTGTGTCAGAAGATTTGTGTGAAAGGGAGACAACAGGACTGAGCTTCTCATGCATTTCCTAATAATGCCGTCTTGTGTATTCACAATTACTGTTTTCACCTATAGTTTATACTTCCATACAAGCTACTTTATGATCTCTCAGGTTCCTCTGTTTGTTTCCTATGAGTAAAAACAATGATATTCCTCGAATGCACAAATAAACTTACCTTGAGCCACCCTAAATATCATCTTCCTCCTGCTGACTAATGCAGCTTTCTCTCACTAGGGGGAACAATGACATACAATGCAGGGAAGCAGCTCCCAGATTATTTCCTTCCCTTGACAAGGCAGTGGCTACTACAGGAGACAGGAGAGTCAATTTTGCACCCTAGGGACCAGCACTGTGTGAGAAGATCCTGTGCCTTTGGAGCCAACACCTGTCCTGTTGCCACCCATGAACCCCCGCTTCAGTTCCCAGTCGACCTCCCACTGATTATCAGCACATGCTGACTTCCACAAAATATTTCCATGTACGATTTAACGCTGAAACTCAGGCATCTAGGAAATGTTTGCAATGTATATAATTGTCTGTCTGTGGTTTTGGGAGGAGTGCAGAGAGAGCATAATGGCTTGGTTTTTTACGCAATCAAGAATGGTCATTTGGTACGCGCCCAGGTTTCATAATGAAAAAAATAGTTGTTTAGCTTGTCACACTTTTTTAAAGAAACATTGGTCCATATAGTTCATAATTTTTTATTAAAGCAGTGAACACGTCCCTCCTCAAAGATACTGCAAAAATTGCTCAGTATGAATCTAAAGAGATACTGCACCCAAAATCTAAAACGTGTAGTCATTGACAGAGCTCCATACAATCTTCTCAAACCACTTCTGTTGTTGCTTGCACTTACAAACAAAATAGGGCTAAATATGCTTCTTCCGCCGGATCTTAAGCACTGTAGGGAGTACGGCTAAACACGTGTTAGTGTTTTTACAATCAAAAAATACAATAGAGTCACTGTAAATAATAGCTTACTGTAATATTTTATCAATCCCTTTAGGGAACTTTTGTTTGCACTTACGTCAGGCTAGCAGCTGGCAGGGATGTGGTGCCTTGTTTAAAGCCACTTGAGCTTATTAACAGACATGCTCCCGCCACTTTCCCCATGTAGTTCAAGGACAGTTCCTCTGACCACAAGGCCACTGAGAGGAACCTGAATCCCTAACGTGACGCTCTTCCTCTCCCAGGAGCTTAAACTCACAATACTGTCGTGGATCATTAACACGAAACTGGCACACAGGATGGGACAGTGTCCAAGACACCAGTCGCCCAGCATCCCCCCACATTGTTCTAACCACGGATCTTTACCACATCAAAGAACTTGACGTGCATCACCAACAACTCTCACAGAGACAGGATTTCTTAGAGGAGGTGGTAGACATGGGAAGGGAAAGAGGGGTGCTTTCTCACTTCCCAGCAGGCAGAAATGTCTCTTTGTTGGAAGAAGTGAGTAGAGGCATGCAGACAAAGGATTGTATGACATTTAGTGTGGATACAATTAAAGATACAACCTTATTTAAATCATACAAAAAATGTATATTCTAAAACCACTCATTCTCTGTCAGAATGCACAAAATACTTTTTTTTGTTAAACGTACAATATGTAATTTTCTGCCACTATGGGGTCTCTCAATCAAAACAATGGATGTAAACACAGGCTTTTGATGACTTTGTGTAGTGGCATTATGGGAGTGGCAGTTTATACAATTGCAGATAAAAATAGATCTGTTCACAGATAGTTTTCTCCTTTACAGTTTTATCCTTGTTACGTTTAGTAACGTCTATTCATGTCATTCTGATAAAATAGCTGCAGTTTCCCCCACATATTTACATTTTCTTGATTCGATTTGTATTGGTAGCTAACGTTAGCTAGCTAGTTGACCAGTTAGCGAGCAAGCCAGCTAACATTAGCCAGCAGCTAACAATCTCACAATATATTTCACCTTAGTGTCACTTTTTGGATGTTTTCAGCACCGGGGGAAAAAGGGTTTGTTGTAATGTTACTCAACACCTCTGAGAGACTTAGCTACTTCGCGGCTGGGGCCGGCCGCCGAGTATCTCTGGTGCCGAGCCGAGCCGCGGCCTTGGATATACCGGCCGAGGATACACTGAGAGACTTACTTCA